>NW_027518879.1:10000-17500 GCF_043159265.1 Tasmannia lanceolata | reverse complement strand
GCACAATCTCCAAGATCATTTTTTTTTTGTTTTTTGCAAAGGAAATAAGGGAATAGATTCTCTATTTTTGTACCACATATCCTTGACACCAAGAAAAGAAATGAAAAAGTGGTTTCTAGAAAAGAAAGGAATTTGCAGGAATTCCTTTGTTACCAAAATTATCTTGTCATACCCCAATTAGGTATTATGGGGTACCATAATGGGGTCTTTGACCCCTGGAACTGGAAGGGCATAATGCGGAAATTAGGTGATCCAGATTCATCGCGGCTATCAAAAAGCAAAAGAATTTCAATCTTTGAATCGAGGGTTCATAATGTAAGACTTATCTGATCTTATCAATTGTTATGTTAGAGTTGAATTTATTTTATCGAATAAATCATGAATATGAATGTTTCTAGGACAGTATTAAAGATCTCATCGAAAACTTACAGCAGCTTGCCAAACAAGGGCTAAGAGAAAAAAGAGCACAGGTATGACTGGCATAAAATCTACGATTGGATTGAAAAAAGCATAAGCTTCGGGCAATTTGGCGAAGAAAAAGCTACTCGAATGAAGGGCAGAATTAAGACAGATACAGATCAAACTAAAGATATTAAGCATAAGAAATATTTCGTTCTTGGAGATAATTTCATTTTTATTGAGTTATTGATATAAGGGAAAAATTAAGAAAGAAGAGAAGACAAAAAATCCTTCTTTCTTTTTCTTTGAACTTCCCCCAATCAAAAATCCTTCAATTCTCAAATGAGAATAGAAGGAATCATACTTTCATACAATATCTTAATTGACTTATATGGAATGATCAATGAATTCATTTTCATTCTACATTTACACGTATAGAATCCTAGCAACAACCTATTCCATAGATATTTGGGCTGGAATTGACGAATAACCAATAACAATATTAGTGTTTATTAGTGTCGAATTGAAATCTAAATGGGGCGTGGCCAAGTGGTAAGGCAGCGGGTTTTGGTCCCGTTACTCGGAGGTTCGAATCCTTCCGTCCCAGACCGCTTCTATCAAAACAAAGATTGTTCTCTTTAACAATCTTCTGTTTAAGAGTATAAGGTATAAGGTTGGATACAATATGATCCAATTTTTCTTTCTGAGTTCTAATGATTCTTCTATGAATCATAGATTCCTTTCGATTTCCAATTGTAAGAAAAAGAATCGAGTATAAATTGCGGATGGAAATAAACATCTTTTACCTTTTTGATATTAGGTAGGATGGGAACATAGATCAAAGTTGAATTAAAAAAAAAATGGGATGGGCCGTTCAGTGTATGCCCGTCCCGCTCTACTCATATTCATATTGGGGTAAGTTAGTCACTTATAGAAACTTTATGCCCATCTATTATATTTTGATTCTCACATGATGCATTCTAAGTTGAAATGCGAAAGATAAGATCTCTATTTTTTCGAAACTAAACATGTTAGTCAAAATGACTAATTCTATGTGGATCCTGAATCCTAAACAGGAGGGAGTTCTTGGGACTAATTACATCACTGGGATTAAAGTTCTTAAGACTGGGTGTGGGTGGGGTAAAATCAAAATTAAGAACAACGAATTGATCTGGACCCATTTTGCTTTGTACCTATACAAGATAATATAACATACCGCAAGAGGATCTTTTATTATTTGATTGTCTTGGGGTATGATTCATGATCCCCATAGAATTCGAGTTAATCGGCAATGGAAGGTATCAATTTTTCAATATCTGTGTCGTCCGGATCTCATTAATAAACAATAAAGTGCAATATGGAACAGATTTTTTTTCTTTGAGCCTAATTGCTTTTTTTTTTTTTGCATCTGGCTACAATAAATAATTGGAAGTCAATGTAGTGATTGGGAGGAAGATTCATATATTCCATTCACTTTACTTTTGACTTGATAGAATTTATGGAAGGGTTACTAAACCTAAAGTAAAGCAAAATCTGTATAAAATGAACCATGCCTACATGTATTGTTATTGTTTGTTCTATTTCAGTGATACCGGTATTTCGGCTGCGGTGAAAAAGATCTTTGATACCTTACCTTAAATATCTATGATTACTCCCGTTGACAATTGTTCTGTGTATCTGATGGATACGGAAAGATCATACTCCTACGGTTCTGGTTTTATCAATCAGATGGAAGAATAACAACCTTAATCTTATCTTACATGAGAGCTTTTTTCCATCCATCCCATCCCCATGAAAACAAATAAATTGAATTTGTTTCTCGATCCATCTACCTGCTTTAAATCATTAATGATTCAATTGGAAAAGGAACATGGATTTCTCTTATGTCTTATGATGATCAAATTTAGTCATTACAGGAAAACTTATTTCCATTAATGATAATGATGTCGAAGTAGGAAATTATGATGTCGAAGTAGGAAATTCTTGAAACCTTTTTTCATGATTCCTTTATCAATCCTTAGATACTTGAAGAAGCGCGAGATTGATGAACCTAGTCTATAATCGATTCATTTGCGACTTTTCCGAGTCATTGGAATAGCTTATTTGGCTAATGACTTATTTTGTTCCGGTATTGAGTATTGAGAATCTAATTAAAGACCTTTCTTTAATTTAGTTGTTCGAGAAAGAGTTGGATCCTTCATGATTGATTGTCCCGAACAATCTGTTGAAGATGTAGATGTAAAGAAGTGTTAAGTAATTCGTTTATTCGTCTTTTTTAGAAATGTGTTTCATTCATACGGTCGAATATGGGGTAAGATTGAATCTTTGTCTTTGCTTGTGGGGCCTTCTCTAGATGAATACCTATCCATCCATATATATATCAAAATATCTATAATATAGATATCAAAATATATATCAAAATCAAAATATAGATATAAATATCTATTTATATATATAATTTATATATATATAAATATAAAAGTATGGACTGCTGTGTACCGATTGAGCGTACCGATTGAGCCAATGACTATTCCGGATTCCATATTGAATCAATTCCATACCGGTTCAAAATTAGAGGAATGTTATGGTAAAACTTCGTTTGAAACGATGTGGTAGAAAGCAACGTGCGACTTGAAAGACATGATCGGCTGTGGATTCTTGCATCCACCATTTTATATATCAATGAAGATGCTCTTGGCTCGACATAGTTTGTTCTGTTCTACTAGGACCCCCCAAAATTGGGGGTTGTAAATAGTACATGATGTAGCTCGAGTATAAAGTATTGATTCATTTATCAAGGGGAAGGATCTAGGGTTAGTGCCAATCAATAAGTTGGAACAACTTCGTAAGTATATCTTCGATATAGAAATCCAAAGGTTCAAATTCCAACAAGTTTCGAATAAAAAAAAACAAAGTAAAATTTGCCGGAATTGGTAAAACTATTTTGATCAAAAGTGTATTACAGGGGAATCAATCGTTCGTATGATTCTTTCAATAGAAAGAAATAACAAAAGGTATGTTGCGACCATTTTGAAACGATTAAGGATCACCGAAGTAATGTCTAAACCCAATGATTCAAAGCAAAGATAAAGGATACCGGAACAAGGAAACACCATTTTCAATTGTCTCAACAACTGGAACTAGATCAGAATGAGGAAGAAAAAGAGATTCTAGGCGGGACAAATAAAAGAGGTTAGAGACGGCTCAACAAATGTCCAAGGATTTCCCTTTAAGCTCTTTGAGAATTGCCCAACTTGAGTTATGAGTACGAATGATATTTCTTTTTTTTTTTCAGGAAAGGAAAGGAAGGAAGAACAAAAAAAACGACTCAACTTATAGTCTAATTGATGATTTTATGGATACATTTGTCACTATATGATATGCATAGCATAAATTCAAACTCGAATCATTCTTTCTCGAGCCGTATGAGGAGAAAACCTCCTATACGTTTCTAGGGGGGGCATTGTTCATCTATATCTATCCCAATGAGTCATCTATCGAATCATTGCGATTGATGTTCGATCCCAAAGAGAAGGAAGAGATCTTCGTAAAGTGGGTTTTTACGATCCGATAAAGAATCAAACTTATTCAAACGTTCCTGCTATTCTATATTTCCTTGAAAAAGGCGCTCAACCTACAGGAACTGTTCATGATATTTCAAAGAAGGCAGAGGTCTTTAAGGAACTTCGAATTAATCAAACGAAATGAAATAAATGAAATAAACAAAAAAGGGGGGTGCCCAGTATCTTATCGAGCTTTGTGTAATTCTTTCTCCACCACTCCGATTTTTCTTACTCTATTCATACCTATTCACTATTGCTCCTCTATAATCCCATATCAGATAACGATAACGAAAAAAAATCTTTTTTTATTGATATGAGACAGATAGAAAAAAAAATCTCGAGTGAATAGATGAAATAATCGGATCTAGAAAATGATGGTATGGGATTACCATCAATCGGATTGTTTTCGTTGGGACTCCACCAACAAACAAGGGGTCAATCTTGTTTATTGTACCTCTATTGAATAAACTAGAGATTTTTTTCCTACTTTTTTTTTTTTCTTATTTATTCCCCCATCCACACTTCATTTCTGATCTGTGTAGTGTCAATCCAACACAAGTACTTATTTTCTTTAATTGAATTTGTTTTCTCAACCAACATTCAATTCATATTGACAATGTTGTATCGATCAAATATAATTTGATCGTGGATAAATAGATCCATTTATCCCAGCCTCATAAGTTTGTTTCTTTATTTCTTTACTTTATTTCAATTTCACTCAAATGGTGAGTTCGCCAGATTCGCTGCGACACAAGAAGTATCTTCTTAATGAAAAATGAAAAAAAAAAATATTGATAAAAATATGGATGATCCATAAATTTTGGCATCCATCTATATTGATCCGGGAATTCGTTGTATTTTCATCTAATCTGTTCATTTTGATGTTCATAATTGATCATCAAATTTTCTTTTAGATTTGTTTGTTACTAGTTCAATGTTTTGACGGGGTCGAGCAATCCAATCCCAATCTCTTGGTTTGAGTTTTATTTTTATTCCGATCGTATCTACACACCATATTTTTCCGGGTTGCTAACTCAACGGTAGAGTACTCGGCTTTTAAGTGCGGCTATGATCTTTTACACATTTGGATGAAGCAAGGGATTCGTCCATACCATTGGTATAGTTTGTAAGACCACGACTGATCCTGAAAGGGAATGAATGGAAAAAATAGCATGTCGTATCAATGGAGAATTTTGTTGATAATACTTTATCCTTACCGAATCGGTACAAAATCTTGTTTTGATTCTTGGAACGGGACCAAACCAATTCACCATTGGATCGAGTGAATAAATGGATAGGGCTCTATCGCTCCAATTATAGGGAAACCAAAAGTAACGAGCTTTTGTTCTTAATTCGAATGATTACCCGATCTAATTAGATGTTAAAAATAGATTAGTGCCTGATGGGGGAAAGGGTTCTCCTGTGAGTAGATTATCGATTCCTTTTTTTAATGAATCCTAACTATTAAATATTCTTTTCTTTCTCGATTATGGAGTGGAAACGAATGTGTAGAAGAACGGTATACTGATAAAGAGAATTTTTCCAAAGTCAAAAGAGCGATCGGCTTGCAAAAATAAAGGATTTCCAGTCATCTCTTGTAACTATAACGAAACAAAAAATTAGATGGAAAAATGGAGGATCTGTTGATTGGCTTCCTTGTCTCCGGGGTATCCATTCTTTTCTTAATCGATTCTTTTATTACTATATACCTTGATACCTTGTTTTGACCGTATCGCACTATGTATTATTTGATAACCCAAGAAATCTCTATGCTTTTGATTCAAGTATCATTTCAAATGGAGGAATTACAAGGATATTTAGAAATAGACGGATCTCGACAACAATGCTTCCTATATCCGCTTCTCTTTCAGGAGTATATCTATGCACTTGCTCATGATCATGGTTTAAATGGATCGATTCTTTACAAACCCATGGAAATTTTCGGTTATGACAATAAATTCAGTTCACTAATTGTGAAACGTTTAATTACTCGAATGCATCAACAGAATCATTTGATTCTTTCGGTTAAAGATTCTAAACAAAATCTATTTGTTGGGAACAACAAATATTTTGATTCTCAAATGATGTCAGAGGTTTTTGCAGTCATTGTGGAAATTCCATTCTCACTACGATTAGTATCTTCCCTAGAAGAAAAAGAAATAGCAAAATCTCATATACGATCTATTCATTCAATATTTCTCTTTTTAGAGGACAAATTTTCACATTTAAATCATGTGTCAGATATACTAATACCCCACCCCATCCATCTGGAAATCTTGGTTCAAACCCTTCGCTGCTGGATACAAGATGCTCCCTCTTTGCATTTGTTGAGATTTTTTCTCTACGAGTCTCGTAATTCGAATAGTCTCATTACTCCAAAGAAATCCATTTCCCTTTTTTCAAAAAGGAATCAAAGATTCTTCTTGTTCCTATATAATTCTCATGTATATGAATGCGAATCCATATTCGTTTTTCTCCGTAAACAATCCTCTCATTTACGATCAACATCTTCGGGAACCCTTCTTGAGCGAACACATTTTTATGGAAAAATAGAACATCTTTTAGTAGTGCTTCGTAATGATTTTCAGAAGACCCTATGGTTGTTCAAGGATCCTTTCATGCATTATGTCAGATATCAAGGAAAAGCGATTCTGGCTTCAAAAGGGACTCATTTTCTGATGAAGAAATGGAAATATCACCTTGTCAATTTATGGCAATGTCATTTTTACTTGTGGTCTCAACCTGAGAGTATCCATATAAATCAATTATACAATTATTCTTTCTACTTTCTGGGCTATCTTTCGCGTGTACAACTAAACCCTTCGGTAGTAAGGAGTCAAATGCTAGAGAATTTATTTCTAATAGATACTACTATTAAGAAATTCGAGACTAGAGTCCCAATAATTCCTCTAATTAGATCATTGGCTAAAGCGAAATTTTGTAACGTATCAGGGCATCCCATTAGTAAGCCGGCCTGGGCCGATTCATCTGATTCTGATTTATTGACCGATTTGGGCGTATATGTAGAAATCTTTTTCATTATCACAGTGGATCCTTAAAAAAACAGACTTTGTATCGAATAAAGTATATACTTCGACTTTCGTGTGCTAGAACTTTGGCTCGTAAACATAAAAGTAAGGTACGCGTTTTTTTGAAAAGATTAGGTTCGGAATTCTTCCAAGAATTCCTTACGGAAGAAGAACAAGTTCTTTCTTTGATCTTCCCAAGAACCTATTCCACTTCTCATAGGTCACATAGCGAACGGATTTGGTATTTGGATATTATCCGTATCAATGACCTGACCAATGATGAATGATTCATCATGAGAGCATGTAAATAGAAATGATCCCTAAATGATGAAAAGAGAAAATAACAAAAAAATTTCATTCATTTAAATACTGAAATGCTTATGCAGTAGTGGTTTACTCAGCTGAGTATTCAAGTTTATTAGAGTCCCTTCTAGGGAACTGAGTTTTAGATGTATACATAGGGAAAGCCGTGTGCAATGAAAAATGCAAGCACGGTTTGGGGAGGGATC
>NW_027518878.1:27500-40037 GCF_043159265.1 Tasmannia lanceolata | reverse complement strand
TTATGCTTCTACTCTTGCAAGAACGGACTAACAGGGTTAGCTACCTAGCCAACCTTCATAATTAAATGCCGTCACTGTATGGATGGATCTCATTGTGAAAAGACCTATATACTGGATAATTTTATGGGTAGAGCCAAAGAGTGTGAACTGTACAAGTTACTAATAACATTGATTAAATGGGGGAAGGAGCTCCGGTGTATAGAGAGGACCTCACCGTTTAAGAAGTAATCATAGAAACGATGGAAGCCACTATTTATTTATTTCTCCATTTTTCTCTATTTATTACTACCTATTTACTAGATATTTTATATCTAATATCGGTACAATTTCTTATTCCGAGGTGAAATGCCTGGAAGAAATCAAAAATCGTGGTTGGGAAGGTCATAGTAGCAAAAGCCATTGGAATTTTTATTTTATACATCGGAAGAATCCGTTTTGTTACTAATAAACTAGGGGAGGGGAAAAGAATGACTGAAAGAAAAGAAATCAATTAGTTATTCATCAAGGTTTCATTTGATTCAATGACCAGAGTTAGGCGGGGATATATAGCTCGGAGACGTCGAACAAAAATTCGTTTATTTGCATCAACCTTTCGAGGGGCTCATTCAAGACTTACTCGAACTACTACTCAACAGAAAATGAGAGCTTTGGTTTCCAGTCATCGGGATAGATGCAGGCAAAAGAGAGATTTTCGTCGTTTGTGGATCACTCGGATAAATGCAGTAACTCGTGAAAATGGGGTATCCTATAGTTATAGTCGATTAATGCACGATCTGTACAAGAGGCAGTTGCTTCTTAATCGTAAAATACTTGCACAAATAGCTATATCAAATAGGAATTGCATTTACATGATTTCAAATGAGATTATCAAATAAGGCGACTGGAACGAATTCACCGAAATGATTTAAACGGAGTTCCCCGGAGAATGAACTCCGGGAAGGTAGAGTAGAAATGAATATGATAAATATTAGAAATGAACGAACACTTTTCAATAAAAAAAAATATTTTTTCTTCCCCATTCATTCTTTTTTTTTTTTTCTTACGACGCGACAATCAAGTATCTCGGCTTTTTCGAACAAAACCTCAATCTGAGTTTGAATTCCAATTAGAGTTTTGATTCAATTGAGAAGTAGGCCTATTTATTTCTGGTTTTAGGACCAGCAGTTCTAGGGGTCGACTCGGTTCTTTCAAATTGTTTCTCATTATTAAGAAAAGGTAACGAAGATAAAATACGAGCTTGTTTTATAGCAATAGTAATTAATCGTTGTTGTTTCAAGGTCAATCTATTCACTCGTCTAGATAATATTTTTCCTTGTTCACTAATAAATCGACTAATTAAACTCATATTTCTATAATCAATTCGATCCCCCGATCCAATTGGGGGCAAACGCCTACGAAAAGATCGCTTGGATTTACGAAAGGGTCGCTTGGATTTATCCATGATTTATTCCTTATCTCTAAAATCTTATTTCTTCATTCATTTCGGTTTCGGATCCGACCGAAATAGTAATAGTACTTGATTTGTTTATATTTTATATATCTATCTATATGTAATTTTGTCCTGTTCCTTGGAAGGGTGGAACAGACATTCTATTCTGTTCGATCTATTTCTTTATCTCCCCATGAATCGTATGCTTGTAACAATAAGGACAGAATTTTCTCAAGTCCAATCGACTAGGCGTATTGTGTCGATTCTTTTGAGTAATATATCTGGAAATGCCCCGCGATTCCTTATTTAAATCATTTCGGACACAACTGGTACATTCCAAAATAACTCTTATTCTGACATCTTTACCCTTGGCCATGAACCTCCTTTGGATTTTGGATTCCCTCCACTCTTCTATTTTCGATCTGAATCGAAGAATACGAAAAGAAGGAAAAATAAATAGAAGTTGCTAACTGATAACTCGAAATCCAATTATGAAAGATTTCGCTGCAATCAATAGAGTAATAATAAGTAATACAATTATTTCTAACTATCCATTATTTCTAATCCCAGTCAGTATTTCATTTACTATCTTGTATGCTCTTGAACAGCCTGTCCTAGACCCACATTTCTATTTCTGTTCTCCCTCTATTAATTCTATGCTGAGCCCGAGTTTCGCTGAGGTTTAATCCACTTTTCTTTCTCTTTCCTTCCTAAACAACTTAAAAAAAAAATTCAAAAGGGTGGATTAGTCACAGAGAATTTGTTGTATCTCTAATCTTCTTCACCCCTTCCCATGTCAATAACTAGAATGAAAAAAAGGGGAATGTCAACGCATCTGGGAATAAACGATTGATCTCTATCAATAGACCTGCTAAAGACCCGAACCATAGCGTAGTTAGCACAGGTGCCACGGAGAGATATGTTTTTATATCTCGCATTGAAAATCCTCCTTCTTTATTGGAATACATATATGATCAGATGTATCTGTAGCTAAAGATCACTTGTATTTGTACACGAAATCCCTAATCCCGAACTAAAATGAAAATGAATATGTACAATAATCCGGTGGATTAGATCTACTTGTCCCTAAAACAGAAAAAGATGACCCTTTCTTACTGAGCATTACCGATAAATATTCATTTTTTTATACGTTAGGTTTCATATGTATATAATTCTTTGATTATATGAAATCAAAAAGAAGAAATGGCAAGAGAAATTGTCTCTAGATATTAGGAAATAACGATGTGGAAAACAAGACAAGGATTCCCTACAATGAAACTGTACAACAATTGAAAGGGATGTAGCGCAGCTTGGTAGCGCGTTTGTTTTGGGTACAAAATGTCACGGGTTCAAATCCTGTCATCCCTACCTATTACTTCTCCTATGGGCAGTAACGAGGGATCAGTTGAGATCGATTCAAATTGGACTGGACTGGACATAATTTTGCATTTTATGATACTACATGCATGCAAGGTGTATTGGGGGTACAAAAAGAATCCCTTTCTTTACAGTTGTATCTCCTGTCATAAGAAAGCGCTCTTAGTTCAGTTCGGTAGAACGTGGGTCTCCAAAACCCGATGTCGTAGGTTCAAATCCTACAGAGCGTGATTCTGTTTTTGTAATGTTGAATCACAATAAAATAACTTTACTAACTTGAACTGCAACCTGAATTTGACCTCCTGCAGCTTAAGAAGGAGGTCAATCAAAAAAGAGATGTTACTCAATCAAAGGTCCAACTGATCTCCGCGTCTGTATTGTAAATATGCAGTTACGAATAATCCGGCCAAAGTAATAGGAATTAGACCTAAGACGATTCCAAATAGAAAAACTTCAATCATTTCAATTTGTTGGAAAGGGTAAAAATAGAGGTAATATCTATCCCTAAATATTACTCCGAATCACCCATGAATCTCAATGATCAAGAATTGGTAATTAACGCGGGAAGGAACTATCGAATACCTGAAATCTCACAGAACTATTTATTTTGATGAATTATTCATTCAATTAATTTCAAATAAGTCGTATCTTGCTCAGACCAATCAATAGAGCTGGGGTTATAGTTGAAGCAGCTAGTAGAAAACCGAAATAACTAGTTATAGTGGGCATGAAGGAGCTAAATGAGATACGTTCTTTTTTTTTTACATATGTTTATAAAGCACTTACCTAAGTTTCAATTTTTGCGAGATGTGATGATCAGAAAAAATACCAATTGACAGAATCAGTTCCAATTGAAAGTTCTTGATTCATCAGTCATTATAGACGGCACTGACAAAGATAGAGTAGCAGAGGTAGAAAAAAAAAAAAAGATTGATTTATCATCTGTGACATCTACCAATGTCGGGATTTCAAATCAACAGATTCATTGAGCAACTCGTGAGTAAAGTAATAGTCAGAAGAACTGTGTCGTGTAACTTCATTCAAAAATGAAATTATCTTTGAATAACTATAGAATAAAAGAATTGGATTTCAAAAGAATTTCCATTTTGACCATTTATTTCTTTTCTTTTTCAATTTATCAATTCCTATTATCCTTTTAGGTTCCACAGTCTGTCTTTCCATATCATGGAGTTCCATCCTTGTAGCTAGGTCAAGAAGGAACCTTTGGATCTAATCCAGTAATGGTTGCATCACGAATATTGATTGTTCAAACTATTTATTGTTTCTTCTCTTTCTTTCATCGAATACTATCTACTACTGTAGAACCAACCAATTACTTGAAATGAAAGGATTAGAAAAAAAGAAAAATATCTTTTCTACAACCATGAGAGGGGATTTCTATATTTTGCATCTAATTGAATTGTGTGGAATATGATAATCTCGTTCATTAATTATTAGAACTAGAACCCGTTGACTCAAACTTTACTAAGAACTTCAGTTTCTAGTCCAAAGCCAATACTTGAAACCCTATACTACAGAAATTTGATCAATTTTTGATTGAATGACACGCGGTTCCGCATAGACAAGTAACAAGAAAGGAAAAGGGGAATTATGTACCATTTCTTTTCGATACTGATTGAAACTGCGTTGCTGTGTCAGAGGAAGGATAGCTATACTGATTCGGTATACTCTAAATACACCTTCGGTACAATATTGACGATCTCACAAAGATGAAATATCAGTAGTTTTCCATTTACTGATCCCATCTTTCAAGGAATCGATCCCCCTTTGACTGTACAAGAATATGTGGAGCTCAGCATGTCTGGAAGCACGGGAGAACGTTCTTTTGCTGATATTATCACCAGTATTCGATACTGGGTTATTCATAGTATTACTATACCTTCCCTATTCATTGCGGGTTGGTTATTCGTCAGCACGGGTTTAGCTTATGATGTGTTTGGAAGCCCTCGGCCAAACGAGTATTTCACAGAGAGCCGACAGGGGATTCCATTAATAACTGGCCGTTTTGACCCTTTGGAACAACTCGATGAATTTAGTAGATCCTTTTAGGAGGCCTCAATGACCATAGATCGAACCTATCCAATTTTTACAGTGCGCTGGTTGGCCGTTCACGGACTGGCTGTACCTACCGTTTCTTTTTTGGGGTCAATATCAGCAATGCAGTTCATCCAACGATAAACCTAATCTGAATTATAGAGCTACGACACAATCAAACCCGAACGAACAAAATGTTGAATTGAATCGTACCAGCCTCTACTGGGGGTTATTACTCATTTTTGTACTTGCTGTTTTATTTTCCAATTATTTCTTCAATTGAGAGAAAGAAAGAGAATAGTAGGAATTCTCTTATCCCATTCGGAAGGATATCATCCTCATAATTATCCATGACTGTTTATGTCTCTAGCATGACCACTTGATGAAATGTGGAGGGAAGCGGGGTAAATGGCCGATACTACTGGAAGGATTCCTCTTTGGCTGATAGGTACTGTAACTGGTATTCCTGTGATTGGTTCAATAGGTATTTTCTTTTACGGTTCATACTCCGGATTGGGCTCATCCCTATAGTGATCGGATGAGAACCGGATTGTGGACATGAAAAAGTAAGAACTCAACAGGACCTTACCCCTCGAATCAGACAAAACAAAGAGGGGTAAGGTCCTGTTGAGTTCTTACTCTTCCAGCGAGACTTTGATCCATTTCATAACATAAAGGTTGGAAATTCATTCAGTCAACATAAGAAGAATATTTGATTCGTAGAAATGACAAAACGGATCCTTTGCTTCGATCCGATGTTTAAAACCACCCCATTCCTTTGTTTCTAATGATGTTTTTGAAGAATTTAATCCCTTGATTGTCATAGTATCTGTTCCTCTATAGTATGGACGGACTCTTCCGAAGCAAGAAGAAAGAAGGAATCAATCGATTTTATGGATGACACAATATGGATTTCTACAGATGAGACATTCTTCAAATCAATTCCAATTAGTATGGAAATGAACCTTACTCCATAAATAAAATTTCAAGCAAAAGACACTTAATTTAATGCCCGAGTGTGGTGAAAAAAAAAAAGTGAAAATCTTGGATTTTTGCACATATCCAAATCCTTATTGATTATCTCATCACAGCGAAAATTTGCTTTTTTTTTTTTTATAAGTTCATTGAAGAAGTTCTATTTGCTCAATGAGTGATTCCCCCCGCCCCCCCCCTTTTTTTTTGTTTGTCCACTACTGCTTATGAATCTAAAGAAAGAGGTTATAATAGTCCTGGAAAAGAAAATCGTAATCTTTAACGAACAGGATCAAGAATCATTATTATTTCCACACAGGAAAAGGGTGAAAAATTCCTTTTCTTGTGTGGAAGATTAGTAAGACGAGCAATCCCTCCTAGAATCATTTGTTACTTTCATTTATTCCTTGCCATTTATTTTCTTCCTTGCCTATTATCTAATAGAATTCGATTCTATTAGGTACAATAGAATCAAAAACTATTGATGCATTACATGGCATTTATAATCTGGGATTAAGAGGCCTGGCATAGTCACACCACTCCAATTTTTTTTTTGAAAAAAAAAAAAATGTCAAGTAGCCTTCTTCAGAATATACATATTATTACTAGGAACGGGGCACAAACAATTCCTGACATCTCGCCGAAAAACAGTATAAAGAAAAAAGCTTTTCATTATTTTTTTGATCATACATAATTGCATCGATCAACAATAGTTCGTCTCTTTTTACCAATTTGATGGATCCATGTATCTAGAAATTCATTTCGGACAATTGAACCTTCTCAAACTGTTTCTTTTTAAGAACCAAAAAGATTTGTGCCAGAATAACAGATACCAAAAAGAACAACAACCCTTGGACACGTAATGGATCTTGAAGTACTATTTCTGCATCTCCCTGACCAAATCCACCCACATTAGGATTACTCGTTAATGGTTGATCAAGCTTGATAGATTCACCCTCTGAAACAAGAAGTTCCGGTCCTGGAGGTATAATATCAATTACTTGGTGTCCATCCGATGCATCAGCTATGGTTATTTCATACCCCCCTTTTTCTTTACGTACTATTCTGCTTACTATACCCGCTCCTGTAGCATTATAGACTGTATTGTTACTCTTACCCCCATCGGGATAAATCTGGCCCCTTCCCCTGTTCCCACCTACGTATATAGGATATTTTAAGAAGTTAACGTCTTTCTTAGTAGCAGGGTCCGGAGAAAGAATGGGAAAGACGATTTCACTATATTTCTGACCAGGAACAGGACCTATCACAAGAATATTTTTTTTAGTGGGGCGATAACTCTGAAAAGACAGAGTGCCTATCTTTTCTTTCATCTCGGGAGAAATACGATCGGGGGGAGCTAATTCGAATCCATCGGGTAAAATAAGAACAGCCCCCACATTCAAAGACCCCTTTTTACCATTAGCAAGAACTTGTTTCAGTTGCATATCATAAGGGATTCTAACAACTGCTTCAAATACAGTATCAGGAAGCACAGCTTGTGGAACCTCAATATCCACGGGTTTATTAGCTAAATGGCAATTGGCACATACAATACGCCCAGTTGCTTCTCGTGGATTTTCATAACCCTGCTGCGCAAAAATAGGATATGCATTTGAAATAGATGTCCTAGTTATTACATATATCATGATCGATACGGAAATGAATCGAGTCATTTGTTCCTTTACCCAAGAAAAGGTATTTCTATTTTGCATGGTCCAATCATTGATCCCGGAAATTTCTACAATAAATTAGGTAGGTAGCTAATATAGTTAGTATAGTATAGTTCCCTATCCACGATTCTGATATTGTACTGGAATAATTGTACTGGAATATAGGAGGAATCGAATTCCCTGGACGGGTAAAAGTATAAAGAGTGGGATTATTTGATTGATATCAGCGGATCAAATGAGTTCTTCATTCATTCATTGAATGATAAATGACTACAAGTGAAGGAGATACACGATTTAAATAATGGAAGATCCAATATTTCAAAATTGTATCTAGAATGACTGGAAAGGTAGAAACAAGACCAGATATAATTTGATCGTTATGGGAAAATCCAAAATCTTTGTAGATCGAGCCAATCATTAGTTCCCAACCATAAGGCGAGTGGAATCCGATACATAAATCAGTTAATAAAAGAATAGAAAAAGCTTTTATTGTGTCACTTAAGTTATAGAGGAATTCCTGAACCCAAGAATTCAAAATGAGAAGTTCTTCATTACCCAGAATAGAATAACCGCTTAGAATAGCGAAACAGATTATATTTGCCGAGAAATCCAAAATGATATGGATATGATCTTCATTGTGCATTTTGATCAATTGTATCGTTTCTTTGTGGATTCCTATACGAAACTTTTGTATCTGTGTCTCCTGGTAGTCCTTTATCATTTCGTCCAACAGGAATAGTTCTTCTAATTCTATGAATCTTTCTAGAACGTTATTTTCTTGAATATCATTCAAAAAAGTTTCGGATTGCCTGGTATTCCACCAATGAGTAACCCAAGGTTCCAGACTTTTATTAAATGAGAGAGAGATCCACCAGGGCAAAAAGACTATAGATGCAAGATATGGGAGGGGAGTCAATGCTTTTTTCTTTTTTGGCACTTTTTTTTTTTCATTGTTTAGTCCTTGGATCTGGAAAGAATATAGAAATAGAATCAAATAAAAATGAAATGAAAAAATAAGGGCCCATTTCAAATGAAAGAAATAATCAAATATTGTTTCCAGATATCCCATGGTCAAATTCGAACCAATTGCATCTTCATTTGTTCCTTTCGATGAATGCAACCACTTGAAGTAATGAATATTATTCGGATTTTGAGACAAAAAAACTCCCCCTCGATCAATCAATTATTTCGAAATGTTTGGCTGGCTACCCACAGCCCAGGAATAATTGAAGGGATATTTTTGAAGAATATTGATGATGAAATCCGAAAGGAGTGGCAAAAGGAGAGAGAAATTGGATGGTTATGAAAGATCCAATCGTTTGGCCATCAAGGAGCAAAAGAGAGGATAAGATAAAAAGAAAGATCGATTGACAAATGACAAAAGGGAGATAATTTATGAGAGATGATCCATCTGTATCTAACGTATCAATTCAAAATATTGGGCCTAAAAAGATGAATTCTGTACTGTATTCCGAAATGTTCTGATATGTGTGATGAATACATACTTATTGGACTTCTTACTAATATGAAAGAATTGAGTTGAGTTCCATATGCATAAAAATAGTTTTGGTGGACAAAACTTGCTTCTTATTATGGTTGTTCCATATATGCCTGCTTGCTTGCTTTATTCTATAGGCCACAGTACAGCGGCATTACCAACAGAACGGGTGAAATAGAATCTAACATGATTTGCTCGAATGAACGTTCCGAAGAAACTTCGCTTATATTAAAAGTAAAAGGGGATTCCTGAGCTCCTTCCCTCATACTGAGAAAGAAAACATTCATTCTTCATCACAGTTTATTTCAAAATACTTCAATTGGTACACGCAAGAAATAGGCCGATTCGGCAGCTTTTTGTTCAATTTCTCGTGGAGTCAAATTCTCATCAGTTCGAGTCAAGGGGATAGCTCCCTGGCCTCTAATTTCCATATAAAGGACACGACGGGAATAAAGGCCCTCTTTAACTTCCATTCTGATCGACTGGATATCTCTCATAAGAAATCGAAGGAAGATTCGACGATTTATTCCAGGAAATCCCCAACGAAAAATACACACGACCCCTTCTTTTCTATCGAATCGATCATAACCACTACCCACATTCCACGAAATTGTGCACCACAAATAGGAACTAATGAACAGACCCGCGATCCCATAAAAAGACATCACGATCCCTTGTGGAAAAAAAATTATTTGCTGAGACGGGAATAAGGATATCAAATTCCTACCAAGATAACTGGAAGTTCCAACCAATAAGAATCCTAGCGAACCTAAAAAAAGGATAAAGGCCCAGCAGAAATTACTTGTTTTTCGAGACCCCGTTATAAGTTCTATCCATATACGTTCTGATCGCCAGTTCATACTAGATCCAGTTGCATTCTATTGGAATTGAGAGAATAAGCCAAATGAATTTGACTTTACCTTTTTGGCTCCCGAAGTAACTCTCATCAACTAGCACTATTATGATGTGAACCCTTAGCAGTAATTCATCGAATTGGTTAGATATAAAATAATAACATCCCCTTCATATGATCCCATTATGTATATCTACATAACATATAGATACATTTACTTTCTATTTCAGATATAGATATCCGCCGATCTATTTTAAAACAGCTATACCCGCATATACATGCATTTATCCATAGATCATGTATCTGCATGCATAACATAACAGCCTTTTCCTTTTTATTTGTTATTTGTATTATTTTTGTGTTCGAGGGGAGCCACATATCGTACCATATTCCACTAAATAGGTATCTGTATTATGATCCAAGTCCAAGTGTTGAAATAAATTGATGAGATTTAGTCCCATCGGATCTAAACAATCTTGTTTTTTTGAACATGAAGAGATAAAGACGCCATTGCAATTGCCGGAAATACTAGGCCCACTAAAGGCACAAAAATAGAGGGTAAGTTGAGATCTGTCATAGAATAGGTGCCTCGATTTAATATTTGTACCTGTTATAAAAGATATCTCCTGTTATAAAAGATATCTTATGATAAGTCTATCTATTATAAGTATTATAAGTATATAATAAGTTCAAGGAATGTAGAACTAAATAAATGTACCTATTCATCTTTCTACACGAAATATACGTATGATAATCCGCTTTATTATTCTTGTTCTCCCGTCCTTATCTTTTTATTTTAATAAGGAGAATAAGGGGTTTATTATGAGTTCCCCAAAAATTCGTTAGAATCTGATCCAACAGGAATTCATAGTCAAGTCAAAAATGGAGGTTCTCGGGAGATATAGAAATATACAACACTTCGATTCGATTTATTTTATTCTATTATAGGTTTTCATTACTTGAATTTTGATTCAAAGGAAAGAAACCATGTAGCTGAAATAATTCACTCAGAACACCCTTTAAAGGATTACGTGGTACGATTGAATCGAATAAGCCCTTATGGAATGAATACTCAGCCGCTTGTGAACCGTCGGGTACTGTCTTATTCAATGTTTGTTCAATTACTCTTTTACCCGCAAATGCAATGTAGGCATTGGGCTCGGCAATAATGATATCTCCCAACATACCAAAACTGGCTGTCACTCCACCGGTTGTAGGAGATGTAAGGATTGATACATAGAATAACTTTTTATTTGATTGATAATTATATGAAGCGGAAGATATTTTCGCCATTTGCATCAAGCTCAAACTTCCTTCTTGCATGCGTGCTCCTCCAGAAGCACACACCATAATAATAGGTAGAGATCCATTAGTAGCATACTCGATCAAACGGGTTATTTTCTCGCCTACTACGGATCCCATACTACCCCCCATGAACTGAAAATCCATAACCCCAATTGCTATGGGAATACCATTTAGTTGACCTATGCCTGTTTGAACAGCCTCGGTTAAACCTGTCTTTCTTTGATAAGAATCGATACGATCTCTATAAGGTTCCTCCTCCGAGTGAAATTCAATGGGGTCGATAGAGACCATGTCTTCATCCATAGGATCCCAAGTGCCCGGATCAATCGAAAGTTCGATTCTATCTGAACTACTCATTTTCAAATGATATCCACATTGTTCACAAATATTCATTTTTGACCTAAAAAATTTCTTATAATTTAATCCATAACAATTTTCGCATTGAACCCATAAATGTCTGTATTTTTTATTTATATCGAAATCATTAGATCTTCCTCTTATATTGAAATCGCTGCCATTACCACTAGTTCTTATACTTGAACTCCCATTGTCACTAACACTTACACTTTCATTACAAATGAAACTAGAAATGTAACTGTCACCGTAATTGTCGCTACTACTTGAAATATAACTCTCAATACTGATTTCAGGATGAAGATAACTATCAATGCAACTATTAATGTGATTATTCCAACTATATTTAATATCATACATGTAACGATCATAATAGCGATTGTTACTCTTAGACCCACTATTCAGATAACTAGAATTCAGATAATTAGAAAAAGGACTTTCTAGTTCACTCAGAAAAGAACTATCATTGTCAATCTCAAAAATCTGATTTTCAATATCAAAATAGACGGAATAACTGTCCCCATTACTATCCCTAACTAAAAAAGTGTCATCAGAGACGAAACTCCAAATGTCCCTGATACCAAATAAATCATCAACATTATTGCAACTATAACTGCCACTATCACTCCAACTATGAATGTTTTTATCCGTATCATTTATAATGAGGTCTTCACTTCCACTGGTATTTCCAATAGCACGACCGAGACTGTTCATTGATTTACTTAGCCCACACCTGTGTTCTAACTCCTCGTTAGACAACATCGAATTGAACCGCCATTTTTCCATAGAGCCTTCCTGCCCCCTATTTGAAAATACAATAAAATAACAATAGATGAATAGTCATTCGATGAATAATCATTTTACTATTTCATTTACTATCGGAATAAGCATATAGATCCAATCACTAGGATAGGATCATTAACTAATAACGAGTGAGTATTGAAAAAAAAAAAATGATTCTTTTTTGCGGGAATTGGGGATATCAATTCACTATATCTGATGGAACCTTTTCTTCATGAATTCT
>NW_027518878.1:12500-20000 GCF_043159265.1 Tasmannia lanceolata | reverse complement strand
AAGCAGTTATGGATGAATTGACAATTCCAATTTGAATCGACTAATTCGGTATATTCCACATTCATGAGAGTGCATCTATGTTTCTGCTTTACGAATATGATATTTTCTGGGCATTTCTAATAATATCAAGTCTTATTCCTATTTTAGCATTTCTAATTTCGGGAGTTTTAGCCCCGATTAGTGAAGGACCAGAGAAACTCTCTAGTTATGAATCGGGTATAGAACCAATGGGGGATGCTTGGTTACAATTCCGAATTCGCTATTACATGTTTGCTCTAGTTTTTGTTGTTTTTGATGTTGAAACGGTCTTTCTTTATCCATGGGCAATGAGTTTCGATGTATTGGGTGTATCTGTATTTATAGAAGCTTTCATTTTCGTGCTTATCCCAATTGTTGGTTCAGTTTATGCATGGCGAAAAGGAGCATTGGAATGGTCTTAGCTCCTGAATATTCAGACAATCAAAATCAAAAACAAAGAAAAGATTACATTGAGACAGTTATTAATTCTATTGAGTTTCCGTTACTTGACCAAACAACCCAAAATTCAGTTATTTCAACTACATCGAATGATCTTTCGAATTGGTCAAGACTCTCCAGTTTATGGCCGCTTCTCTATGGTACCAGTTGTTGCTTCATTGAATTTGCTTCATTAATAGGCTCGCGATTCGACTTTGATCGTTATGGATTGGTACCAAGATCGAGTCCTAGGCAAGCAGACCTCATTTTAACAGCCGGCACAGTAACAATGAAAATGGCGCCTTCCTTAGTGAGATTATATGAGCAAATGCCTGAACCAAAATATGTCATTGCGATGGGAGCTTGTACTATTACAGGAGGGATGTTCAGTACGGATTCTTATAGTACCGTTCGGGGAGTCGATAAGCTAATTCCTGTGGATGTCTATTTGCCGGGCTGCCCACCCAAACCAGAGGCAGTTATAGATGCTATAACGAAACTTCGTAAGAAAGTATCTCGAGAAATCTATGAAGATCAAATTGGGTCTCAACAGGAAAATCGATATTTTACTACCAATCACAAGTTTCATGTTGGACGCAGTACTCATACTGGAAATTACGATCAAGGATTACTCTATAAATCTCCATCTACTTCAGAAATACCTCCTGAAACTGAAACATCTTTCAAATACAAAAGTTCAGTATCTTCCCACGAATTAGTGAATTAGGCAGGATGCTTTTGTGCAGAATAACAAACAGCGGGTAAATCTTCATAAATTTCATCGTAAATGTGAAATACTCATACAAATACAAATGTGGGAGAGATCAAGAAGATGCAAGGTCGTTTATCTGCTTGGCTAGTCAAGCATGAGCTAGTGCATAGATCTTTGGGCTTCGATTACCAAGGAATAGAGACTTTACAAATAAAGCCCGAGGATTGGTACTCCATTGCTGTCATTTCATATGTATATGGTTACAATTATCTACGTTCCCAGTGTGCTTATGATGTAGCACCGGGCGGGTTGTTAGCTAGTGTGTATCATCTTACGAGAATACAGTATGGTGTGGATCAACCCGAAGAGGTATGCATAAAAGTATTTGCCCCAAGGAGGAATCCTAGAATCCCGTCTGTTTTCTGGATTTGGAAAAGTGCTGATTTTCAAGAACGGGAATCTTATGATATGTTGGGAATCTCTTATGAAAATCATCCACGCCTGAAACGTATCTTGATGCCTGAAAGTTGGATAGGCTGGCCCCTACGTAAGGATTATATTGCCCCCAATTTCTATGAAATACAAGATGCTCATTGAATGATAAGAAACTAATATTCACTTCTACGACTCCAGATATTCAAGGAATCTTTTTATGTTCTGTTCTAGATGAAACAGAATAACTGGACTCTCATCTCAGTATTATGAATGGGCTACTAAAGGGGCTTCATTGATATTCCCCAATTTGGAAGATATCCATTTCGGATGAGCAAAGCCAATAGGATGAATCAAAAGAGTTCTGCACCATGAACTTTGTACCGCGCACATCACTTAGATGGGCCCCGAAAAGTCACGTAGGAGGGAGTGAAGAAAGAGAAAGTGAAGAAATAGAATATGAAAGAAAATATGAAATTATGAACTCAAAATTCAGAAATGAAAAGGGGATCAGATTTTCTTTGTACTGTATCTGAAATGAATCCTGTCTATTCCTACCCTTCGATTCCTCTCTAGACTAGACTTTTGGGTTTTCAGCCAACTAACTTCAATTCAAATATGTATGAAGTATTAACATTCTTTTTGAGCGAGAGCAGGTACAGTATGAACAAACAAAAAAGAAGAGGGAACAGAATCTAATTCTTTTCTTTACCCATCAAAAAAAAAAATGGGGGATCTAGATATCCCTAGATGGATAAGTATGTATCATGATCTAGACTATTAACGAATAGAATATGGATCCCGATCCATATCGATTCATTTGTATGAGTATCTATTCGATATATTAACCACGTGCCAGGAACCAGATTTGAACTGGCGACACGAGGATTTTCAGTCCTCTGCTCTACCAGCTGAGCTATCCCGACCATCCCCGACGCATCATCCTACTAGAGGGCTTGGGTCTATGTCAATTAAAGGGACTCAAAAAACATTAGAAAATCTTACCTCAGCCTTGGAATTTCTTGGATCTTCAAAAAGAAGACTTTGTAAGTGTAAGAGTAATGATATGGACTGTGAATGATTCAATAATGGAGATTCCTTGCCATATATGTTCATTTGTACGTAGATCATATCTATCACAAGACTTGTGATAAGAGAGAAAGATTTCTGGTCGGATCCATTTGTGAAAGAGTAGAGTGAGTGAGAAACATAGCTAAGCTCATTTTGAACCACTGACGAAAAAAGAGGATAAATGGTTAGGGAATGGAATAAAATAGGCCTTTTTTTTTTTATTGGGGATAGAGGGACTTGAACCCTCATGATTTCAAAAGTCGACGGATTTTCCTCTTACTATAAATTTCATTGTTGTCGGTATTGACATGTAGAATGGGACTCTATCTTTATTCTCGTCCGATTAATCAGTTCTTCAAAAGATCTTTCAGACTCTGGAGTAAATGATTTGATCACTGAATCTTCGATTCTTCCTTTTGGAATCGATTTAATTTAGCAAGAATTCTGCAATTTTTCATATAAATAATCAAAAAATCCGGATTCGGGTCGTGATTAATCATTTGATATTTAAGTACGTCTATGTACTTAAATAAGGTCATCCTTTCTGGAGTTTTGATAGAAGGATTCCTCTACCAATGTAGTCAACCCCGTTCGTTAGAACAGCTTCCATTGAGTCTCTGCACCTATCCTTCTTTTGATTCTCGCTTTCTGAACCCTTGTTTTCAGAAAACTGGATTTGGCTCAGGATTGCCCATTTTTAATTCCAGGGTTTCTCTGAATTTGGAAGTTACCACTTAGTAGGTTTCCATACCAAGGCTCAACCCAATCAAGCCCGTAGCGTCTACCAATTTCGCCATATCCCCCTTATGAGATCTCGATCTCATTGTGATCCCATCCCCTTCTTTCATTTATGTTGGAACCATTGAATTCATTAGATACTGATTCCTATATCGAAAAAGTGTCTGCTCCTATTTTATTTCTTGCCCATCTTCTTTCATATCTATTGGAGGACCATTCCATTATTTGGTCCAATCAGAAATGATTCTATCATTGATGTATCTGCAATTCAATATGGATGGATATATCCCACATATAGATGTTCCCCCCCCCTCTCATTTTTCCCGCGCAGTTTGGAATACTGGAACGGTCGATATTCATTCTTCTTTTTTTTTTTTTCGTCCTATCTCCTCCCTTTCCGAATGAAACAAAAGGAATATCTCAGTAGGATCTGGATTGCATCCTTATCTTATCCTTTCCTTAGGAACTACACTCTAATAGAAATAGAATTCATATAATCTGCTATAACTGCTATAACTAATAGTTATATTCTATTCTATAATAGAATATAGAATTATTTCATATGTATATAGTATTATTTTGCGTTTTTTAAATTTGATTTGAATGAAAAAAAAAAATTCTAGTGCTAGTGACTACTAATAAATGAAATAATCAAAAATAAATAATCAAATAGAAAATAATCAAAAATAAAATCAAAATTCATATTATATTAATAATTATTAATATTAATTAATATGTTATAATAATTTATAATAATTAATATTAATAATTATTAATAGCTAATAGCTAACTAAGATCCCAATAGTTTCCCGAATTCCTATTCACGCACTATTTCTGTTATATGAGCCCGCTTAGCTCAGAGGTTAGAGCACCGCATTTGTAATGCGATGGTCATCGGTTCGATTCCGATAGTCGGCTTTCTCTATTTGTTCTATTTTTTTTTTTTTATCAGGATTGATCATCTTTCCTTGAGACCAAGGAATATTGAGAAGACCCCCCCCTTTTTTTTCTCCAAATGTCGGGTTACCGATCTATTATGTTATGTCGCGGGAACTTCCAACTATGAATAAAGAATAAAAAACGGATTGGAGCCGTTTGATCTATACAGAACAAATCAAGAAAAGGATCCTTAACTTCCCATATATACAATATACAAAATAATACGGATATTGATACAATTCATCTTATTCCTCTTTGTAGTACTTCAGTGGATTTAGCTTCGTTTATCGTTTAGTTCAGTATTAATTTAGGTTTATTCTGTAAAATGAAATTTCAATAAAATTAAGGAGTCTTTATGTCTCGTTACCGAGGGCCTCGTTTCAAAAAAATACGCCGTCTAGGGGCTTTACCGGGACTCACTAGGAAAAGACCTAGATCCGGAAGTGATCTTAGAAACCAATCGCGTTCCGGGAAAAGATCTCAATATCGTATTCGTCTAGAAGAAAAACAAAAATTGCGTTTTCATTATGGTCTGACAGAGCAACAATTACTTAGATATGTTCGTATTGCTGGGAAAGCCAAAGGGTCAACAGGTCAGGTTTTACTACAACTACTTGAGATGCGTTTGGATAACATCCTTTTTCGATTGGGTATGGCTTCGACCATTCCGGGAGCCAGGCAATTAGTTAATCATAGACATATTTTAGTTAATGGCCGTATAGTAGATATCCCAAGTTATCGCTGCAAACCCCAAGATATTATTACTATGAGGGATGAACAAAGATCCAGAGCTCTGATTCAAAATTATATGGATTCATCCCCCCACGAGGAGTTGGCAAAACATTTGAGTCTTTATTCATCCCAATATAAAGGATTAGTAAATCAAATAATAGATATTAAGTGGATCGGTTTGAAAATCAATGAGTTGCTAGTCGTAGAATATTATTCCCGTCAGACTTGAACCTAACTAAAATAACAAAGCTTTGGACAAGCCCCTTTTTTTTCTTTCGCCGAAGTAAATAGATCTAAGAGGTTTGATCCGGATTTTTCTCCCATTCACGTATTACAAATGGATCAGCGGTGAGATTTTTATTCCTTGTCCATTCTTTCCGTTCCGGTATTTTCCATACCACAGCAATTAGGAATAGAGAATCTATATCAAATAAAGTACGATTGGAATACTCGTATCAATTGTTATTTGATTTGATACATTGTAGTCGGTACCGTTGGTGAATTAGGTGAAGGTACGGAGAGAGAGGGATTCGAACCCTCGGTAAACAAAAGCCTACATAGCAGTTCCAATGCTACGCCTTGAACCACTCGGCCATCTCTCCTACATAATCTTATGATTATGACCCAGAAACCGAGTGAATAGCGAGTCATTCATATTATTGTATTATTGCAATACAGGTATGACCAATCAATTCTAAATAGAAAATAGAAAACTTTTCATTAAAGAAAGATCTTCCCTCGAGGATCGAGGGATAAAAAAACATTTTTTTTCTTATCTTTTTCTTATCTTATTAAAAAGATTAAAAAAAAATAGATAGAATCTATCTATTCATGTTTGTCAAGAAGACGATCCCGTCTTATTCTTAGATTTATACTGGATTAAACCAATGAATTGGAACAAGTCAACTGACCCTATTTTATACTATGGTTACATTTAGACTATTATGGTTCCATAGGAATTCCAAAATTCCTTTCTAGTTTCAGATTTCTCAACAACAATTCCTCTCATGAGCTACCCCACAATCTATTACAAATTCATGAATCGTCCCATGGATTTTTTTGATATTTCGATTGCGTGGTGTATACACACTATGCACAAAAAATGGATGGTTATTCTTATTCTATTTTCATCATGGAATGATTCTATTATTTGATTTGATTTTTTTTTTCTTTGGATCATAATCAAATCAAAACTTCTAGAGTCATCAGAATCTGTAGGAAAAACTTCCTTGATTCCTGAGCTTCGATAAAATAGGAATAGTTCCGTTCATTGGTATACTACTTAATATTTATACTTAATACTTAATTTAAATGAAATACAATCGGATTCAAATATTTCCTATCCATCCCTGCCCCAAAGGGACAATTTGAGTGGAAGGTCGACACCTTTTTTTTTAGAATGAGTCCGTTTGTTTTTATGTGATTTCGTACTATACAATTCCTTTGTTTGTGGGATCATTTTCCCTCTAGGGGTAATGAGAAGAATTATGGAATGGATTGTTAACCATGCCTAGATCTCGGATAAATGGAAATTTTATTGATAAGACCTCTTCAATTGTAGCCAATATCTTATTACGAATAATTCCGACAACCTCAGGAGAAAAAGAGGCATTTACCTATTACAGAGATGGTGCGATTTGATTTTTTTTTATTATTATTTATTTATTATTTATGATTTACCGACCTCAGTCTTACGAGAAAGAGACATGATTCGTAATACAAAGAAAAAAGATTTTTGAAATAAACCTATGCTCGGTGAAGGTGAAATTTAGAGATAGAACAATTCCTTCTGTCGTGTATCCCCGATTGATGCAGCCTCAGATGCTTCAATTGTTGATTTGAGTATTGAGCGAAAGGTTACACCTACAGGTTCTGTATTGTAGGTCAATCCGACTCCACTAGGACCAGACCAATAGGCGGCATAGAGGAAGAAGCACTACACCTAGGAATCAACAACGCGAAAACTTTGTTATAAATTACCCCTTTTCCTTATCGGGATCGGGACTAACAAGAATGGTTGGGACAACAAACATCCATCTCGTTCGTACTTTGGATACCCGTATAACCATCGAAGATCGTTGAAGTGACTAATTCCTGGAAATAGGGGGCGTTGAGGACAAAGAAATTGTTGGAGTTACCATTTCTATCTAGCACCAACATGGTTGGTGTTAAGAAAATATAGACCTCTTGCAGGAAGGCTGGCTAGAGATTTCTTGTAAAAACACCAGCCCCTGTCAGTTCATAATGAGAATATTTCAATCTTTTTTGATTCCATGGATTATTCCCCTTATTACTATGCACAGAAGGGAGGAGCCGTATGAGATGAAAGTCTCACGTACGTTTCTGGAACGGAGATTCTTTGAATAGAATGAACGACCGTAACGGATGTCAGCTCAATCCGAAGGAAATTATGCGGAAGC
>NW_027518877.1:0-19181 GCF_043159265.1 Tasmannia lanceolata | reverse complement strand
TAAGAGAAATTCTAGATAATGTTTGCTACCCTGAAATTTTCTTGTCTTTCCCGAATGAAAAGGAGAAAAAAAAGATTGGGTCAAGGGAAAATGCCATTTTGGAGTTTTATCAACAATTTGCTTGTGTAGGTGGGGATCCGGTATTTTCTGAGTCCTTATGTAAAGAATTACAAAAGAAATTTTTTCAACAAAGATGTGAATTAGGAAGGATTGGTCGACAAAATATGAACCGGAGATTGAATCTTGATATACCTCAGAACAATCTATTTTTGTTACCACGAGATGTATTGGCTGCTGCGGATCATTTGATCGGAATGAAATTTGGAATGGGCACCCTTGACGATATGAATCACTTGAAAAATAAACGTATTCGTTCTGTAGCAGATCTGTTACAGGATCAATTCGGATTGGCTCTGGTTCGTTTAGAAAATGTGGTTCGAGGAACTATATGTGGAGCAATCAGGCATAAATTGATACCGACTCCTCATAATTTGGTAACTTCAACTCCATTAACAACTACTTATGAATCGTTTTTCGGCCTACACCCTTTATCTCAAGTTTTGGATCGAACGAATCCGTTGACACAAATAGTTCATGGGCGAAAATCGAGTTATTTGGGTCCTGGAGGATTGACAGGACGAACTGCTAGTTTTCGGATACGAGATATCCATCCTAGTCACTATGGGCGTATTTGCCCAATTGACACGTCCGAAGGAATCAATGTTGGACTTATTGGATCTTTAGCTATTCATGCGAGGATTGGTTATTTGGGGTCTATAGAGAGTCCGTTTTATGAAATATCTCAGAGATCAAAAGAGGTACAGACAGTTTATTTATCACCAAATAGAGATGAATATTATATGGTAGCAGCAGGAAATTCTTTGGCGTTGAATCAGGGTATTCAGGAAGAACAGGTTGTTCCAGCTCGATACCGTCAAGAATTCTTGACTATTGCATGGGAACAGATTCATCTTCGAAGCATTTTTCCTTTCCAATATTTTTCTATTGGAGCTTCCCTCATTCCTTTTATCGAGCATAATGACGCGAATCGAGCTTTAATGAGTTCGAATATGCAGCGTCAAGCAGTTCCGCTTTCTCGGTCCGAGAAGTGCATTGTTGGAACTGGGTTGGAACGCCAAGCGGCTCTAGATTCGGGGGTTTCAGCTATAGCCGAACAAGATGGAAAGATCATTTATACTGATACTGACAAGATCGTTTTATCAGGTAATGGAGACACTACCATAAGCATTCCATTGGTTATGTATCAACGTTCCAACAAAAATACCTGTATGCATCAAAAACCTCAGGTTCCGCGGGGTAAATGCATTAAAAAGGGACAAATTTTAGCGGACGGTGCGGCTACAGTTGGTGGTGAACTCGCTTTGGGAAAAAACGTATTAGTGTCTTATATGCCATGGGAAGGCTACAATTTTGAAGACGCGGTACTCATTAGTGAACGTCTGGTATATGGAGATATTTATACTTCTTTTCACATCCGGAAATATGAAATTCAGACTCATGTGACAAGTCAAGGCCCTGAAAGAATCACTAATGAAATACCGCATTTAGAAGCCCATTTACTCCGCAATTTAGACAGAAATGGAATTGTGATGTTGGGATCTTGGATAGAAACAGGTGATATTTTAGTAGGTAAATTAACGCCTCAGACAGCAAAAGAATCATCGTATGCCCCGGAAGATAGATTATTACGAGCCATACTTGGAATTCAGGTATCCACTGCAAAGGAAACTTGTCTAAAATTACCTATAGGCGGAAAGGGTCGAGTTATTGATGTGAGATGGATCCAGAAAGGGGGGGGTTCCAGTTATAATCCAGAAATGATTCGTGTATATATTTCACAGAAGCGTGAAATCAAAGTAGGTGATAAAGTAGCTGGAAGACATGGGAATAAAGGTATCATTTCAAAAATTTTGCCTAGACAAGATATGCCTTATTTGCAAGATGGAACACCGGTGGATATGGTCTTCAACCCATTAGGAGTACCTTCGCGAATGAATGTGGGACAGATATTTGAATGCTCGCTCGGGTTAGCGGGGGACCTGCTGGACAGACATTATAGAATAGCACCCTTCGATGAGAGATATGAGCAAGAGGCTTCGAGAAAACTAGTGTTTCCTGAATTATATGAAGCCAGTAAGCAAACAGCAAATCCGTGGGTATTTGAACCCGAGTATCCGGGAAAAAGCAGAATATTTGATGGAAGAACAGGAGATCCTTTTGAACAACCTGTTATAATAGGAAAGTCCTATATCCTGAAATTAATTCATCAAGTTGATGATAAAATCCACGGACGCTCCAGTGGACATTATGCACTTGTTACACAACAACCCCTTAGAGGAAGGGCCAGGCAAGGGGGACAACGAGTAGGAGAAATGGAAGTTTGGGCTCTAGAGGGATTTGGTGTTGCTCATATTTCACAAGAGATGCTTACTTATAAATCTGATCATATTAGAGCTCGTCAGGAAGTACTTGGTACTACGATCATTGGAGGAACAATACCTAACCCCGAGGATGCTCCAGAATCTTTTCGATTACTCGTTCGAGAACTACGATCTTTGGCTCTGGAACTGAATCATTTCCTTGTATCTGAGAAGAACTTCCAGATTCATAGGAAGGAAGCTTGATCGGAATGAATCAGAATTTATATTCTATAATATGATCGACAGGTATAAACATCAACAACTTCGAATTGGATCAGTTTCTCCTCAACAAATAAGTGCTTGGGCTAACAAAATACTACCTAATGGAGAGATAGTTGGAGAGGTGACAAAACCCTATACTTTTCATTACAAAACCAATAAACCGGAAAAAGATGGATTGTTTTGTGAAAGAATTTCTGGACCTATAAAAAGTGGAATTTGTGCTTGTGGAAATTATCGAGTGATCGGAGATGAAAAAGAAGACCCGAAATTTTGTGAACAATGCGGAGTCGAATTTGTTGATTCTCGGATACGAAGATATCAAATGGGATACATCAAACTGGCATGTCCAGTGACTCATGTGTGGTATTTTAAACGTCTTCCTAGTTATATCGCGAATCTTTTAGATAAACCCCTTAAGGAATTAGAAAGCCTAGTATACTGCGATGTGTGATTTGATCGAAATTATGAGTTTACAGATTCGGAATGAGAAACTGTCATCCCATTTAATCCGATTGGGATGCCCCTGGCTCTGACATGTCTCCTGGGAGAGGAAGAAGAAGAACATGAAGCTCAGAATTATGGGTGTATTCAATACTTCCAAATAAAGGGGGAATTGATCCATGGTCGATTCCGTAACATATAAATAGGAATTGCTAGCTGTACCTCGTGAAAAAAAAAAAAGAATTCTTTCTTGGAATTAGCCACTCCATTTCTTTTAGAAATAAATTCTGTTTTCTGTTCAAGTAAACAAATATGACATGGTTACAGGAATCTATCCATCGCATATATGCTTCAAGGGACATCATAGCATAACCGTCGAGGTGAAGTAGGGACCTAAAAGATCGAATGGAACGATACATAGACAAGTAAATCCCTTATGAGTTCCAAGGTATTCCTTTAAGGGGATTCATCATTCGAGGGGACGTAGGCTACTCAACAATTTCACATTTTATTTATGTCGTAATTGAATAATGAATAAGTAATTCCGAAAATAAAATATAAAGTAAAAATGAATCAATGAAATATAGGTTGGTTCTCACTGGGAACTTGAGTAAGGAGTAGATTTTTATGGGGGTTTCTAGAACAAAATTTGAAAGTGAGACCCCCTTTATTTATTATTTATTTGGTGTAACTACTTGAGCCGGATGAGAGGAAACCTTCATGTCCGGTTTTTAAGGGGGGGATCCTATAGGAACCTATCCCAATTTTTCTTTTGCTAGGCCCATAGTTAAAAAACCGACTTTCTTACGATTACGAGGTTCATTCGAATATGAAATACAATCCCGGAAATATAGCATCCCACTTTTTTTTACTACCCAAGGCTTCGATACATTTCGAAATCGAGAAATCTCTACTGGAGCAAGTGCTATCAGAGAACAATTAGCCGATCCAGATTTGCGAATTATTACAGATCATTCATTGGTGGAATGGAAGGAATTAGGGGAAGAAAGGTACACTGGGAATGAATGGGAAGATAGAAAAGTTGGAAGAAGAAAGGATTTTTTGGTTAGACGCATGGAATTAGCTAAGCATTTTGTTCGAACAAATGTAGAACCAGAACGGATGGTTTTGTGCCTATTACCAGTTCTTCCTCCGGAGTTGAGACCAATCATTCAGATAGATGGGGGTAAACCAATGAGTTCGGATATTAATGAACTCTATCGAAGAGTTATCTATCGGAACAATACTCTTACCGATCCATTAACAACAAGTAGATCTACGCCAGGGGAATCAGTAATGTGTCAGGAGAAATTGGTACAAGAAGCCGTAGATACACTTCTTGATAATGGGATCCGCGGGCAACCAATGAGGGATGGTCATAATAAAGTTTACAAGTCGTTTTCAGATGTAATTGAAGGCAAAGAGGGAAGATTTCGTGAGACTCTACTTGGTAAACGGGTCGATTATTCGGGGCGTTCCGTCATTGTCGTGGGCCCTTCGCTTTCATTACATCGATGTGGATTACCTCGAGAAATAGCAATAGAACTTTTCCAGACATTTGTAATTCGTGGTCTAATCAGACAACATATTGCTTCCAACATAGGGATTGCAAAAAGTAAAATTCGGGAAAAAGAACCAATTGTATGGGAAATACTTCAAGAAGTTATGCAAGGGCACCCCATATTGCTGAATAGAGCACCCACCCTGCATAGATTAGGCATACAGGCGTTCCAACCTATTTTAGCGGAGGAACGTGCTATTTGTTTACATCCATTAGTTCGTAAGGGATTCAATGCAGACTTTGATGGGGATCAAATGGCTGTTCATGTACCTTTATCTTTGGAAGCTCAAGCAGAGGCTCGTTTACTTATGTTTTCTCATATGAATCTCTTGTCTCCAGCTATTGGGGATCCCATTTCCATACCAACCCAAGATATGCTTATTGGACTCTATGTATTAACCATCGGAAATCGTCGAGGTATTTGTGCAAATAGGTATAATCCATGGAATCACAGAAACTATCAAAATGAAACAGTTTACGAGTATAATAATAACTATAAGTATACGAAAGAAAAAGAACCCTATTTTTGTAGTTCCTATGATGCACTTGGAGCTTACCGGCAGAAACGAATCAATTTAGATAGTCCTTTGTGGCTCCGGTGGCGACTAGATCAACGTTTCATTGCCCCAAGAGAAGTGCCCATCGAAGTTCAATATGAATCTTTGGGTACCTATCATGAGATTTATGGGCACTATCTACTAGTAAGAAGTGTCAAAAAAGAAATCCTTTGTATATACATTCGAACCACCATTGGTCATATTTCTTTTTATCGAGAAATAGAAGAAGCCATACAGGGGTTTTGCCGAGCCTACTCATAAGGTACCTAAGCTAAGTAATTATGTGATACGATACCTTGTGAATTCGGGTCTCTACGGTTCAACCGGTATCCTAATTCCTGAATTGATACGTGAATCAAGATAGAGGAAAGGAAGTCTTCGAATCACTGACTCAAACCTATTGTCGAATCCTACTCAACAGAATATGGAGGTACTTATGGCGGAACGGGCCGATCTGGTCTTTCACAATAAAGTGATAGATGGAACTGCCATGAAACGACTTATTAGTCGATTAATAGATCACTTCGGAATGGCATATACATCACACATACTGGATCAAGTAAAGACTATGGGTTTCCAGCAAGCCACTGCTACATCCATTTCATTAGGAATTGATGATCTTTTAACAATACCTTCTAAGGGATGGCTAGTCCAAGATGCTGAACAACAAAGTTTGATTTTGGAAAAGCACCATCATTATGGGAATGTACACGCGGTAGAAAAATTACGTCAATCCATTGAGATATGGTATGCTACAAGTGAATATTTGAGACAAGAAATGCATCCTAATTTTAGGATGACGGATCCTTCTAATCCAGTCCATATAATGTCCTTTTCGGGAGCTCGGGGAAATGCATCTCAGGTACACCAATTAGTCGGTATGAGAGGATTAATGTCGGATCCCCAAGGACAAATGATTGATTTACCCATTCAAAGCAATTTACGCGAAGGACTTTCTTTAACGGAATATCTCATTTCTTGCTACGGAGCTCGCAAAGGAGTTGTGGATACTGCTGTACGAACATCAGATGCTGGATACCTCACGCGTCGACTTGTTGAAGTAGTTCAACACATTGTTGTACGTAGAACAGATTGTGGCACTATCCGAGGTATTTCCGTGAGTCCTCGAAATGGGATGACGGAAAAAATGTTGATCCAAACACTAATTGGTCGTGTATTAGCAGACGATATATATATGGGTCTACGATGCATTGCCGCTCGAAATCAAGATATTGGGGTTGGGCTTGTCAATCGATTCATAACCTTTCGAGCACAATCAATATATATTCGAACCCCCTTTATTTGCAGGAGTACATCTTGGATCTGTCGATTATGTTATGGTCGGAGTCCCACTCATGGTGACCTGGTCGAATTGGGAGAAGCAGTAGGTATCATTGCGGGTCAATCAATTGGGGAACCAGGGACTCAACTAACATTAAGAACTTTTCATACCGGTGGAGTATTCACAGGTGGTACTGCAGAACATGTACGAGCCCCCTCTAATGGAAAAATAAAATTCAATGAGGATTTGGTTCATCCCACACGTACACGTCATGGGCATCCTGCTTTTCTATGTTATATAGACCTGTATGTCACTATTGAGAGTCAGGATATTCTACATAATGTGAATATTCCACCAAAAAGTTTTCTTTTAGTTCAAAATGATCAATATGTAGAATCAGAACAAGTGATTGCCGAGATTCGCGCTGGAACATCCACTTTCAATTTTAAAGAGAGAGTTCGAAAACATATTTATTCTGACTCAGAGGGAGAAATGCACTGGAGTACCGATGTGTACCATGCACCTGAATATACATATGGTAATGTTCATCTCTTACCTAAAACAAGTCATTTATGGATATTATCGGGGGGTCCGTGCAGATCTAGTATAGTGCCTTTTTCGCTCCACAAGGATCAAGATCAAATGAACATTCATTCTCTTTCTGTCGAACAGAGAGAGAGTTCTGACCTCTCAGTGACTAATGATCGAGTGAGACACAAATTGTTTAGTTCAGATCCTTCCGGTAAAAAAGAGGGAAAGATTCTTGATTATTCAGGACCTGCTCGAATCATATCCAATGGTCGTTGGAATTTCATATATCCTGCCATTCTCCACGAGAATTCTGATTTATTGGCGAAAAGGCGAAGAAATAGATTCATCATCCCATTCCAATATGATCAAGAACGAGAGAAAGAACTAATGCCTCGTTCTGGTATCTCGATTGAAATACCCATAAATGGTATTTTACGTAGAAATAGTATTCTTGCTTATTTCGACGATCCCCGATACAGAAGAAGCAGTTCAGGAATTACTAAGTATGGGACTGTAGAAGTGGATTCAATCGTCAAAAAAGAGGATTTGATTGAGTATCGAGGAGCAAAGGAATTTAGTCCGAAATACCAAATGAAAGTAGATCGCTTTTTTTTCATTCCCGAAGAAGTGCATATCTTACCTGGCTCTTCGTCCATAATGGTACAGAACAATAGTATCATTGGAGTCGATACACGAATCACTTTAAATACAAGAAGCCGCGTAGGTGGATTAGTCCGAGTGGAGAGAAAAAAAAAAAGGATTGAACTGAAAATCTTTTCTGGAGATATCCATTTTCCTGGAGAGACAGATAAGATCTCCCGGCACAGCGGCATCTTGATACCACCAGGAACGGGAAAAAAAAATTCTAAGGAATCAAAAAAATTACAAAATTGGATCTATGTCCAACGGATCACACCTACCAAGAAAAAGTATTTTGTTTCGGTTCGATCCGTAGTCACATATGAAATAGCTGATGGTATCAATTTAGCAACGCTTTTTCCCCAGGATCTGTTGCAAGAAAGGGATAATGTGAAATTCCGAGTTGAAAATTATATCCTTTATAGAAATGGCAAACCAATTCGAGGAATTTATTACACAAGTATTCAATTAGTTCGTACTTGTTTAGTATTGAATTGGGACCAAGACCGAAATGGTTCTATAGAAAAGGTTCAGGCTTCCATTGTTGAAGTGAGGGCAAATGATCTGATTCGAGATTTCATAAGAATTGACTTAGTGAAGTCCCCTATTTCGTATATCGGAAAAAGGAATGATATGGCGGGTTCGGGATTGATCCCAGATAATGGATCAGATCACACCAATATCAATCCTTTTTATTCCAAGGCGAGGAGGATTCAATCACTTACCCAACATCAAGGAACTATTCGTACGTTGCTGAATAGAAATAAGGAATGCCAATCTTTTCTAATTTTGTCATTATCCAATTGTTCTCGAATTGGTCCATTCAATGGTTCTAAATCTCACAATGTGACAAAAGAATCAATTCAAATTAAAGAGGATCCCATGATTCCGATTAGGAATTCGTTGGGTCCCTTAGGGACTGTACCTAAAATTGCGAATTTTTATTCACCTTACTATTTAATAACTCATAATCAGATCTTGTTAAATAAATATTTGCTACTTGACAATTTAAAACAGACTTTACAAGTACTTAAATATTATTTAATGGATGAAAATGGGAGAATTTATAATCCCTATCCATGCAGGAACATCATTTTTCATCCATTCGATTTGACTTGGTGCTTTCTCCATCACGATTATTGTGAGAAGACATCCAAAATAATTGTCCTCGGACAGTTTATTTGTGAAAATGTATGTATATCCAAATATGGACCACAGATAAAATCTGGTCAAGTTCTAATTGTTCATGTTGACTCCTTAGTCATAAGATCAGCTAAGCCTCATTTGGCCACCCCAGGGGCAACCGTTCATGGTCATTATGGAGAAATCCTTTACGAAGGGGATACATTAGTTACATTTATATATGAAAAATCGAGATCGGGTGATATAACGCAAGGTCTTCCAAAAGTGGAACAAGTGTTAGAAGTGCGTTCGATTGATTCAATATCGATGAACCTAGAAAAGAGGGTTGAGGGTTGGAACGAACATATAAAAAGAATTCTTGGAATTCCGTGGGAATTCTTGATTGGTGCTGAGCTAACCATAGCGCAAAGTCGTATCTCTTTGGTTAATAAGATCCAAAGGGTTTATCGATCCCAGGGGGTGCAAATCCATAATAGGCATATAGAGATTATTGTACGTCAAATAACATCAAAAGTGTTGGTTTCAGAAGATGGAATGTCTAATGTTTTTTCACCCGGAGAACTAATAGGATTGTTTCGAGCGGAACGAACAGGGCGTGCTTTGGAAGAAGCGATCTGTTACCGAGCCATCTTATTGGGAATTACCAGGGCATCTCTGAATACTCAAAGTTTCATATCCGAAGCAAGTTTTCAAGAAACTGCTCGAGTTTTAGCAAAAGCCGCTCTACGAGGTCGTATTGATTGGTTGAAAGGCCTGAAAGAGAACGTTGTTCTGGGGGGGATGATACCTGTTGGTACCGGATTCAAGGGATTAGTGCACCGTTCAAGGCAAGACAACAACATTCCCTTGGAAATCAAAAAGAAGAATCTATTCGAGGGGGAAATTAGAGATATTTTGTTCCACCACAGAGAATTATTTGGTTCTTACATCCCAAATAATTTCCATAATACACCAGAACAATAATTTACGGGATTTCATGATTCCTAAGAGCAAATTGATTCTTTTCTTTTAACTTTAATTATATGGTATGGTCCGGTCTTTTTATTGGGTAATAAAGATAATAACGAATAGAAAGGAATTAATCACTTGGACCATGTATCAAGGGTCAATCTCCGGGAGAAGGTTCCGTCGGAACAATTATTTATTTCAGGGTACCTCGTCTCTTAAAAAAAAAAAAAAGAGAAAGTGTGGGGAAAAATGACAAGAAGATATTGGAACATTAATTTAGAAGAGATGATGGAAGCAGGAGTTCATTTTGGTCATGGTACTAGGAAATGGAATCCTAGAATGGCACCTTACATCTCTGCAAAGCGTAAAGGTATTCATATTACAAATCTTACTAGAACTGCTCGTTTTTTGTCAGAAGCCTGTGATTTAGTTTTTGATGCAGCAAGTAGGGGAAAACACTTCTTAATAGTTGGTACCAAAAATAAAGCAGCTGATTCAGTAGCATCAGCTGCAATAAAGGCTCGGTGTCATTATGTTAATAAAAAATGGCTCGGTGGTATGTCAACGAATTGGTCCACTACAGAAACGAGACTTCATAAGTTTAGGGATTTGAAAGCGGAACAAAAGGCGGGGAAACTCAACCGTCTACCGAAAAGAGATGCAGCAATGTTGAAGAGACAATTATCTCACCTGCAAACATATTTGGGTGGGATCAAATATATGACGGGCTTACCCGATATTGTAATCATCGTTGATCAGCAAGAAGAATATACGGCTCTTCGAGAATGTCTCACTTTAGGGATTCCGACGATTTGCTTAATCGATACAAATTGTAACCCGGATCTCGCAGATATTTCTATTCCAGCCAACGATGACGCTATAGCGTCAATCCGATTGATTCTTAACAAATTAGTATCCGCAATTTGTGAGGGTCGTTCTAGCTATATAAGAAATCGTTGATTAATAATAAGATAAGCCAATGACTTTTTGAACCCCATAGATTGATTTAATCGGTTACTATTTCTGAATCTCAAAAAAGAGATCAAAATCACTGGGGATATTATGTGATTACTTGGTATCCTAAATATACGATTTAAAGTAGTCGAGTCGAGAAAGAGAGGGTTGAATCAAAATAATTCTTTTTTAAGTTCTATTTCTGTCAGAGGGCAATATGAATGTTCTACCATGTTCCATCAACACACTCAAAGGGTTATACGATCTATCCGGTGTGGAAGTAGGCCAACATTTCTATTGGCAAATAGGGGGTTTCCAAGTCCATGCCCAAGTACTTATCACTTCTTGGGTCGTAATTGCTATCTTATTAGGTTCAGCCACTATAGCTGTTCGGAACCCACAAACCATTCCAACTAACAGTCAGAATTTCTTCGAATATGTACTTGAATTCATTCGAGACTTGAGCAAAACTCAGATTGGAGAAGATTATGGTCCTTGGGTTCCTTTTATTGGAACTATGTTCCTATTTATTTTTGTTTCTAACTGGTCAGGTGCTCTTTTACCTCGGAAAATCATACAGTTACCTCATGGGGAGTTAGCTGCACCCACGAATGATATAAATACTACTGTTGCTTTAGCTTTACCCACGTCAGTGGCATATTTCTATGCGGGTCTTACTAAAAAGGGATTGGGCTATTTCGGTAAATACATTCAACCAACTCCAATACTTTTACCAATTAACATCCTAGAAGATTTCACAAAACCTTTATCACTTAGTTTTCGACTTTTCGGTGAATATATTGGCTGATGAATTAGTAGTTGTTGTTCTTGTTTCTTTAGTACCTTTAGTGGTTCCTATACCTGTCATGTTTCTTGGATTATTCACAAGCGGGATTCAAGCTCTTATTTTTGCGACTTTAGCCGCGGCTTATATAGGTGAATCCATGGAGGGTCATCATTGACTAGCTTCCAAAATAGTCTTGTTTTTTTTTTTTTGAAAAAAAAAACAAGACTATCCCAACTCATGGGTGGCTCAAGATAATCTACTTGGGGAACATGATGGATATCTACAAATATGGTAGATACGATTTAGAGTAGGGTCAATAAAGATGTACGATATTAGGGAATTAAAAAAAAAAAAAGGAAAGAGATCGAAAAGATCTTTTTTCCTAAGATTCCCGTTTGGTCCATTTACGTCATACCTCTCCAATTGATATTCTATTTATATCAGTCAATTACGATTACGGTATTACGATTCATAATTTGAATAAGAAAGAATTGTTATGTTATCTGTTTCCGACGTATGCCTAAACAAAAAAACTATGTTCTATCAATTCAATGGTTGACAAAAATTGTCTGCAATTGGATCAATCAAATCTTGATATGGATATGGAATGGTTCGGGCTGATGAATCCATCCGTTTATATCAATGCGCAATAATGATAAAGAAAAGGAAGAGAAAAGTTTACAAACAAATAAGATTCAGAAAAAGGTAGGTTAGGGAGGTTGAGCTGGGTATATGTAATGGCTATAATTCAATCCCTGTGTATGTTTCGAAGAATGATTCTATAATCCAATTCAATATAAGATACGAATGGTTTACGTTATGGAAGAAACATATGTATATGTGATATTAGATATTCACGAGTTATATATGGACTATCCATATATATTATTTCCCATCCCACTGAAGTTAGATGGATTCCAACGGAAGGACTTCCGTTTCATCTTTGGCTGTGGATTGAATGAATAAACAGATGAAGTTAAGGATATAGAAGAGAAAGAGCGAAGAATTGAAAGAGTGGTTCGGAACAAAGAAATGGAAGAACTAGAATCGTATGACTTTACAAAGACTCCATGGATAGGAACTAAAAACGAGATATTGAAGCAGTTATGATGATTCAGTAATATCATCACTTCAATTTGGAGTTCTTAGTTACTTCGACCCGATGGATCTTAGTGATGGAATAATAAGTCATAATTCAGTGATTGTATCATTAACCATTTCTTTATTTTGGTGCGAGGAGCTTACCATGAATCCACTGATTTCTGCCGCTTCCGTTATTGCTGCTGGATTGGCCGTAGGGCTTGCTTCAATTGGACCTGGAGTTGGTCAAGGTACTGCTGCGGGCCAAGCTGTAGAAGGTATTGCGAGACAACCAGAAGCAGAGGGTAAAATACGAGGTACTTTATTGCTTAGTCTGGCTTTTATGGAAGCTTTAACAATTTACGGACTGGTCGTGGCATTAGCGCTTTTATTTGCGAATCCTTTTGTTTAATCCTATAAATGTGAAAAATACGTACTTATTTTTTTCTTATTTGATTGCCGTGAACTTGCCGCTTGCTTCTTCGAATTATATCAACACTTTACTCCTACAACCACTTATATTCGTTGAGTGAGACAATACCCCACCCCAGGGAAAAGGCTGATTTGAGGATGAGGAATTAGTAGATCCACTCGCTTTCTTCCTTTCCATCCTTAATGGAACCCTTTTTTTTTTTTCACTTTTAGGAAGCGTTGTAACAAACGAGGTATTTCGCAATTGGCATGAGACCCGGGACCTCATATTAATAAGTATTTTATTGGATTGGGAACTTCAATTGAAATAATAATAAAGAATAAATGAAATTTCAAAATGAAATGAATCTATTTTATAAATAAATTCATATTTATAAATAAGTAAATAAATAAAAAGAAATCAATCAAAAGTGGGGCGAAATTATACAATAAAGAAAACTCTGTTCAATTAATTTTGTTAGTCCTATCTATAAGAGGAGAGCATATGAAAAATGTAACCGATTCTTTCGTTTCCTTGGGTCACTGGTCATACGCCGGGAGTTTCGGGCTTAATACCGATATTTTAGCAACAAATCCAATAAATCTAAGTGTAGTGCTTGGTGTATTGATCTTTTTTGGAAAGGGAGTGTGTGCGAGTTGTGTATTTCAAGAATAGGCTGGATCCAACCAGCTGCACTTATTTACTTATTTATTTATAAATAGGAAAGTTATAACTAGGAAAGAAAGGTGCACGATCTCAACGAATTACTTCTGAATAAATTCAGAAATCATATGTAAGAACCATAGCATTTCGTGACTCATTGGTAAATCGACTTTGATTCTCTATCAACCAATAATGTGGGACCATTAACATGGTTAAAGCTAAACCGTTTGAAGTCCAGGCACAACATGGTACTCTTTCTACCACTACGTTAGTACGGATATGGTTTAAAATGAATAGAATAGTTGGCAATTTATCTGATATAGAACACTCATATCAATAAAATGATTTGAACCATTTATTGAAAAATGAAAAAAAAAAACAAATGGGTGCCTCGCCCCCTTTTTGTATCCAACGCTAAATCGACGGCCTGTGTATAAAATAAGAAGAATTCTTTGGATTTGAAGAAAAAAAAAAATGAAAAATTCATAAAATAATAAATAAAAAAAAAAATAAACAACTTTGCTGACAATTACAGATTTTTTGTCTGGTCGGAAGAGTCCTCCGAATATTCTGTTCTGGTCTTGTATCAGTTTCGATATCGTGGAATACGAACAGAGAAGAGAGGGCAGGCTCATTACATTAAAAGATATGGGAATGCCCATTAAGTAACTGAGCGTGAGAGCCAAATGAATTGAAAGATTCATGTTTGGTTCGGGAAGAGATCATGGAAGTTTAGTTGTGAAATGAATGGGAAGATAATCTACTTTCATTAAGTGATTTATTAGATAATCGAAAACAGAGGATCTTGAGTACTATTCGAAATTCAGAAGAACTACGTGGAAGAGCCATTGAGCAGCTCGAAAAAGCCCGGGCTCGCTTACGGAAAGTGGAAATGGAAGCAGATGAGTTTAGAATGAATGGATACTCTGAGATAGAACGAGAAAAAGAGAATTTGATTAATGCTACTTATAATAATTTGGAACGATTAGAAAATTTCAAAAATGAAACCATTAGTTTTGAAGAACAACGAGCAATCAATCAGGTACGACAACGAGTGTTCCAGCAAGCCTTACAAGGAGCTCTAGGAACTCTGAATAGTTGTTTGAACAGTGAGTTACATTTACGCACCATCAGTGCTAATATTGGCATGCTCGGGGCCATGAAAGAAATAACTGATTAGCCCTTCCACTGTAGGCATTATTTTTTTTTCTCGCTTTGCTTCCGAAAAAGAATTAAGAGACACTAATGGTAACCCTTCGAGTCGACGAAATTAGTAATATTATCCGTGAACGTATTGAACAATATAATAGAGAAGTCACGATTGTGAATACCGGCACCGTACTTCAAGTAGGCGACGGTATTGCTCGTATTCATGGTCTTGATCAAGTAATGGCAGGGGAATTAGTAGAATTTGAAGAGGGTACCGTAGGCATTGCTCTGAATTTGGAATCAAATAATGTTGGTGTTGTATTAATGGGTGACGGTTTGATGATACAAGAGGGAAGTTCTGTAAAAGCAACAGGAAGAATTGCTCAGATACCAGTGAGCGAGGCTTATTTAGGTCGTGTTATAAATGCTCTGGCTAAACCTATTGATGGGAGAGGTGAAATTTCAGCTTCTGAATCTCGGTTAATTGAATCTCCCGCTCCGGGTATTATTTCGAGACGTTCCGTATATGAGCCTCTTCAAACGGGGCTTATTGCTATTGATTCGATGATCCCTATAGGACGCGGTCAGCGAGAATTAATTATTGGGGACAGACAGACCGGGAAAACAGCAGTAGCCACAGATACTATTCTCAATCAAAAAGGGCAAAATGTAATATGTGTTTATGTAGCTATTGGTCAAAAAGCATCTTCCGTGGCTCAGGTAGTGACTACTTTCCAAGAACGAGGGGCGATGGAATACACTATTGTGGTAGCCGAAACGGCGGATTCGCCTGCAACATTACAATACCTCGCGCCTTATACAGGAGCGGCTCTGGCTGAATATTTTATGTACCGTGAACGACATACTTTAATAATTTATGACGATCTCTCCAAACAAGCACAAGCTTATCGCCAAATGTCTCTTCTATTAAGAAGACCACCCGGTCGCGAAGCTTATCCAGGAGATGTTTTTTATTTGCATTCACGCCTTTTGGAAAGAGCCGCTAAATCAAGTTCTCGTTTAGGTGAAGGAAGTATGACCGCTTTACCCATAGTTGAGACTCAATCTGGGGACGTTTCGGCTTATATTCCTACTAATGTGATTTCCATTACAGATGGACAAATATTCTTATCTGCCGATCTATTCAATGCTGGAATCCGTCCTGCTATTAATGTGGGTATTTCGGTCTCCAGAGTAGGATCCGCAGCTCAAATTAAAGCCATGAAACAGGTAGCTGGTAAATCAAAATTGGAACTGGCTCAATTCGCAGAGTTAGAAGCCTTTGCACAATTCGCTTCTGATCTCGATAAAGCCACTCAGAATCAGTTGGCAAGAGGTCAACGATTACGCGAGTTGCTCAAACAATCTCAATCAGCCCCTCTCACGGTGGAAGAACAAATACTTACTATTTATACTGGGGCGAATGGGTATCTTGATCCGTTAGATATTGGACAGGTAAAGAAATTTCTCGTTCAGTTACGTACCCACTTAAAAACAAACAAACCTCAGTTCCAAGAAATCATATCTTCTACCAAGACATTCACCGAACAAGCAGAAGCCCTTTTGAAGGAAGCTATTCCGGAACAGATGGAACTGTTTATACTTCAGGAACAAACATAAAGAAATTGATCACTCTGAGTACAAGAGGAAAGGAATCGTTGAGAAGTGTTTCCGGTTCGAATCATTCAAAATATCTTTCTTGGCATAGCAATCTACAAAAATAGATGGAAATAAATTGCGTCCAATAGGATTTGAACCTATACCAAAGGTTTAGAAGACCTCTGTCCTATCCATTAGACAATGGGCGCTTTGCTTTTCATTCCGATTTCTTCTTTCGCATTCTTGCTTTCCTATCGCCCGTTCCGATAAACGAATTGTATTGTATGTGAGAGATTTTAGGGAATAAAGAAAAGATGCATATCCAAATCAACGATGCACGTATAATAATAATAATAATTAATATGGAGCGGGTAGCGGGAATCGAACCCGCATCGTTAGCTTGGAAGGCTAGGGGTTATAGTCGACGTCGATTCATCATTTTTAACGTCTCTAATTCAAAACCGAACATGAAACTTTGGTTTCATTCGGCTCCTTTATGGAATATAGATGGATTCCCAGATCTAAGGCGTAAACGAAACTAAAAAAAAAAAGAGAAAATATTTACGATACGATGTGTGGAAAAAGGGGAGTCATCGCAAATCCGAATTCAAAGAAAAAATTCGATCCATAACATCTATGTCAGTTTTTCTGTATGAATATGAATGCATACAAAACAACTCACTTTCTAGATGATCCCTCTAGAAGAGGGGATTTTAAAAAATACTTCTAGTTACTTCGTTCCCTATTTCTACTCGCGAGAATCCTGAGGAAAAGAATTTTCTTCCGCCGAGCTGAAACAATATGTCGACGACTCTAGTAAACCAAAGTCATCGTTTAATAGCTATTTGGCTTCAACCTCCTCCCCCCCAAAAAGTGGAAGATCTAGTTACGATTAGAAATAAACTTTTGTATCTTCATCCATAGATCCTTTACTCATACTCATTCAAAAGGAACGGTTGATCCAACTCAAAAAAAAAAAAATTATGTTTCGCGATTCCATAATCCAATTTGCTTATTCAAATTATAATTTACCTTTGGATACAAATCACGAGAATGTATATTCTTCCTCAAACGTGGCGTTGAGAGGTAAAGGATTAAACCCTTTTAAGAAATAAAGTTTTTGATCGGAATAGGAAAAAACCGAAAGAACCTTTAACTATTTCAGTTGTTAATAGAACGAATCACACTTTTATAAACTATACCCGCTACAATATGATTATTGTATATGAATGTACCGTTTGTCCAACAAAACAAGGGAGTAAAACGTAATCAAGATAGTATCAGAATCATGAAAATTGGAGTGCTGATGTGTTCCAGGGGGAAGGCTTGATGAAATAGGAGAAGAGAATGGGGGCTCATTTAAATAACAAGTTATATCTTTTCTTTTGCTGGTGGAGTTATTACTGACAGTCCCGGCCTGAAAGATCCATTTAAGTCGGAACATAAGATTGAGTTAAGTTGCGCAAGAATCCATAGCTCCATTTTTTTTTTTCAACTTCTTCCTCGAGTCTTTCAAGCAAAGAAACGATTTTCTCAAAAAAATAAAAATAAAGAAGGAGAGTTTTAATTTGAGTCTTATCTTTTTTCGAAGCTATTCCTTTCTTCCCTATTCATTCACCTGTCCGATCTTCTGAATTGGGGTCAATTAGATCTAGTAAAAAATCATAGTATTCATTTTGTTTGTGTTTGTGGACTCAAATGTTCAAACAAAGCTTGTCCCTTGAAGAAATAAATGAGTTCTAATAGAAATAGAATATGTATGTTTTTTTATTCCAGTAGGGAAATCGAGAAAAGGAAAAAGAAAAAATAATAAGAAATGAAACTCCTATCATAGGAATGGAAATAGTCCTTCTTGCTCTTGTTGCTGCTTCAATAACAATTTGGTTTTCAAATCAGAAAAATAATTTGATCCATGATTCATTGGAACAAAAGAAGGAACGGCCTGGCTAGGTACTGTACTGGCCAGGCCGGGGGAATAAAAGAACCCTTCGGACGAAATCAAAGACGTACTCTTTCTATTGGAGATATCTGTTTCGAATCGTTATCCAAATTGAATTGCGGATAAAATTCGTATATATATAGTAAGTATAATATAGTAAGTATAAATAAATGTATAAAATAAATAAATAAAGATAATTCGTATATATATAGTAAGTATAATATAGTAAGTATAAATAAATGTATAAAATAAATAAATAAAGATAAAGAAAGACTTTGATCAATATTTACTTCAGGCGTCGCATATGAATTATCTTTTTGTAATTGGGAGAGATGGCTGAGTGGACTAAAGCGACGGATTGCTAATCCGTTGTACGAGCTGTTCGTACCGAGGGTTCGAATCCCTCTTTCTCCGTTCCCTCGGATCACTTGAGATTTATCTTTCGAATTCGAAAAAATATCAAGTCCTTTATCATAGTTAAATGTCTGGAATAGAGAAAAGCATAGGAAAATGCAGAAATCAAGCAAGGAAATAATGAAAAATCTCTGATTTTTTTATTCCTCACGTCCAGGATTACGTCCTGGATCATTAGATAGGAATCCGAAGATGAAGAGAGAAACAAAGAATATCACTACTGTGTAAACGAAGAGTTTGAGAGTAAGCATTGCACAATCTCCAAGATCATTTTTTTTTTGTTTTTTGCAAAGGAAATAAGGGAATAGATTCTCTATTTTTGTACCACATATCCTTGACACCAAGAAAAGAAATGAAAAAGTGGTTTCTAGAAAAGAAAGGAATTTGCAGGAATTCCTTTGTTACCAAAATTATCTTGT
>NW_027518876.1:147500-151674 GCF_043159265.1 Tasmannia lanceolata | reverse complement strand
GCCATGGCTTCCCAGATGCCCTCCCCAACCCCCAACACAAACGCACACACAAGCCACGGCACCGCGGAGGATGCCTCGCTCGTGTTGGCTCCCCGGGGGGCACCGTCAATGCACACTGGCCTCGCACACTGGTCTTGGCTTGCCATGGCAATGATATGGCCGGTTGCAAAGACAAACGGGCAAGAGGCAAGGGCACCGCTGATGATTGCTCGTGCTGGCCCCGTTGGGCGGCATTGATGGCCGGTTGCAAAGAAAATGCGCGATTGCTCGTGTCCGGGCCTAGCAAGCCAAGACCAAGCGAGCCATGGCAACGCAGATGATGGCTCGCTAGTGCTGGCGCCGTGCACAGCGGCCTCGCACACTCGCCCTGCACGCTTCCCTTGCACGCAGCCTCGCACACTAGCCATGCTCCGCTAGCCATGCACACCAGCCTTGCGCACAACCGCTGCACCCAAGCCATGCACTGAAGCAATGCACACAAGCCTTGCACACAAGCCTTGCACTCAAGCAATGCACACAAGCCTTGCACACTAGCCTTGCACACTAGCCTTGCACACAAGCCATGCGTTCAAGCCTTGGGCACTGGCCCTGCACACAAGCCTTGGGCACTAGCCTTGGACACTAGCCTTGCACACAGTCCTTGCACACTAGGCATGCTTGGGCGAGCTGATCCCGCATCAAGTCGACGGGTCTAGGCATTCTTGGGCGCAGATCCCGCATCGTCTCGTCGCGTCTGGGCGCAAACACGTCGCGTCTCGTTGCGTCTTCAGAAGTCGTCGCTAACAGCACCTTTGGTTGCCACTGGTGGTTAGGCTGGTTGGTTGCGCAAACCCTATAGGAGGGTGGCATGCTGGTGGGCGTTTTTGCCCGGATAGGCACTAGAATGTGCAGATTTTGGGCGTTTTTGCCTGGATAGGCTAAGGAATGGGCATGCTTTGGGCGTTTTTGCCCGGATAGGCACCGGAATGCTTGGCCTTGGCTTGTCCTAGCAAGGCATTGCTGGGTTGGGCTCCCTTGGCCTTTTGGGCGCCTTGGACGATGTCTTGCGAAGACCATGGGCACAAGGCCATGGCATATGGTGAGGAAAGGACCACGGTTGCCAAGGTTAGGCACCGGAATGCTTGGCCTTGGCTTGCCCTAGCAGGGCATTGCTGGGTTGGGCTCCCTTGGCCTTTTGGGCGCCTTGGACGATGTCTTGCGAAGACCATGGGCACAAGGCCATGGCATATGGTGAGGAAAGGACCACGGTTGCCAAGGTTAGGCACCGGAATGCTTGGCCTTGGCTTGCCAAAGCAGGGCATTGCTGGGTTGGGCTCCCTTGGCCTTCCGGGCGCCTTGGACACTGTCTTGGGAAGACCATGGGCACAAGGCCATGGCATATGGTGGGGAATGGACCACGGTTGCCAAGGCTAGGCATATAGAGAGGAATCGCATTTTTGCCCGGATAGGCACCGGAATGCTTGGCCTTGGCTTGCCATAGCAGGGCATTGCTGGGTTGGGCTCCCTTGGCCTTCCGGGGGCCTTGGACGCTGTCTTGGGAAGACCATGGGCACAAGGCCATGGCATATAGTGAGGAATGGACCACGGTTGGCAAGGCTAGGCATATAGAGAGGAATGGACCACGGTTGCCAAGGTTGCGCAAGTTTTGGGCATTTTTTGCCCGGATATGCCCAAGTATGCCCCGATAGGCCCGTTACGCCCCGGTATGAACGCGTATGCCCGGATAGACTCGGTATGCCTTGGGATACATGCGTATGCCCCGATAGGCTTGGTACGCCCCGATATGCGCACGTGTGCCCCAGTAGGGCTCGGTATGCCCCGGTATGTACGCGTGTGCCCCGATAGGCCGGTATGCCCTGATAGGCCCGGTATGCCCCGATATGCACACGTGTGCCCCAATAGGGGTCGGTATGCCCCGGTAGGTACGCGTGTGCCCCGTAATGCACGTTTCGCAGATCTCCCCGCATGTCCCGCCCCTATATGTAATACTTACTTACTTACTTACTTTCTTTCTTGCTTGCTTGCTTGCTTGCAATGGTTGGGAGTGCCCGGCATGCCCCGCTGCAGAGACCAAGGGCGCAATGACTTGGCACCGCGGATGCCGGGACTCCGGCACTTCCCGTGGCACTGATGGTTGGTTCCAAAGACAAAAGGCCGTGCAAGGCCACCGCACCGCGGATGATTTTGCTCGTGCTGGCGCCGTTGTGTGGCCAAAGAACATGCGCGAATGCTCGTGTCGGAAGGGTTGGTGTCCTGGCCCCGCGGGTGTCACGAATGCTCGGTTGCGAAGACCATGGGACCAGAGCCATGGCACGTCGGATGATGGCTCCAGCTGGCGCCCCGGCACTTTCTGTGGCATTGATGCTCGGTTTCAAAGACAAACGTGCGCAGTGCCAGGGGACCGCGGATGACTGCTCGTGCTGGCCCCGTTGGGCGGCATTGATGGTCGGTTGCAAAGAAAATGCGCGATTGCTCGTGTCGGGGCCCGGCAAGCCAAGGCCAAGCGAGCCATGGCACGTCGGATGATGGCTCCAGCTGGCGCCCCGGCACTTTCTGTGGCATTGATGCTCGGTTTCAAAGACAAACGTGCGCAGGGCCAGGGGACCGCGGATGACTGCTCGTGCTGGCCCCGTTGGGCGGCATTGATGGTCGGTTGCAAAGAAAATGCGCGATTGCTCGTGTCGGGGCCTGGCAAGCCAAGGCCAAGCGAGCCATGGCAACGCGGATGATGGCTCGCTAGTGCTGGCGCCGTGCACAGTGGCCTCGCACACTCGCCCTGCACGCTTCCCTTGCACGCAGCCTTGCACACTAGCCTCGCATGCGAGCCTTGCACCCTAGCCATGCAAACTAGCCTTGCACGGTAGCCATGCACACAAGCCGTGCACATTAGCCATGCGCACAAGCCCCGCACACTAGCCTTGCGCACAACCCTTGCACACAAGCCATGCACTCGAGCAATGCACACAAGCCTTGCACTCAAGCAATGCACACAAGCCCTGGACACTAGCCTTGCACACGGGCCTGGCACACAAGCCTTGGGCACTAGCCTTGCGCACTAGCGTTCCACATGAGCCTTGCACACTAGCCTTGGACACTAGCCTTGCACACAGGCCTTGCACACTAGGCATGCTTGGGCGAGCTGATCCCGCATCAAGTCGACGGGTCTAGGCATTCTTGGGCGCAGATCCCGCATCGTCTCGTCGCGTCTGGGCGCAAACACGTCGCGTCTCGTTGCGTCTTCAGAAGTCGTCGCTAACAGCACCTTTGGTTGCCACTGGTGGTTAGGCTGGTTGGTTGCGCAAACCCTATAGGAGGGTGGCATGCTGGTGGGCGTTTTTGCCCGGATAGGCACTAGAATGTGCAGATTTTGGGCGTTTTTGCCTGGATAGGCTAAGGAATGGGCATGCTTTGGGCGTTTTTGCCCGGATAGGCACCGGAATGCTTGGCCTTGGCTTGTCCTAGCAAGGCATTGCTGGGTTGGGCTCCCTTGGCCTTTTGGGCGCCTTGGACGATGTCTTGCGAAGACCATGGGCACAAGGCCATGGCATATGGTGAGGAAAGGACCACGGTTGCCAAGGTTAGGCACCGGAATGCTTGGCCTTGGCTTGCCAAAGCAGGGCATTGCTGGGTTGGGCTCCCTTGGCCTTCCGGGCGCCTTGGACACTGTCTTGGGAAGACCATGGGCACAAGGCCATGGCATATGGTGGGGAATGGACCACGGTTGCCAAGGCTAGGCATATAGAGAGGAATTGCATTTTTGCCCGGATAGGCACCGGAATGCTTGGCCTTGGCTTGCCATAGCAGGGCATTGCTGGGTTGGGCTCCCTTGGCCTTCCGGGGGCCTTGGACGCTGTCTTGGGAAGACCATGGGCACAAGGCCATGGCATATAGTGAGGAATGGACCACGGTTGGCAAGGCTAGGCATATAGAGAGGAATGGACCACGGTTGCCAAGGTTGCGCAAGTTTTGGGCATTTTTTGCCCGGATATGCCCAAGTATGCCCCGATAGGCCCGTTACGCCCCGGTATGAACGCGTATGCCCGGATTGACTCGGTATGCCTTGGGATACATGCGTATGCCCCGATAGGCTTGGTACGCCCCGATATGCGCACGTGTGCCCCAGTAGGGCTCGGTATGCCCCGGTATGTACGCGTGTGCCCCGATAGGCCCGGTA
>NW_027518876.1:135000-137500 GCF_043159265.1 Tasmannia lanceolata | reverse complement strand
CACGTCGCGTCTCGTTGCGTCTTCAGAAGTCGTCGCTAACAGCACCTTTGGTTGCCACTGGTGGTTAGGCTGGTTGGTTGCGCAAACCCTATAGGAGGGTGGCATGCTGGTGGGCGTTTTTGCCCGGATAGGCACTAGAATGTGCAGATTTTGGGCGTTTTTGCCTGGATAGGCTAAGGAATGGGCATGCTTTGGGCGTTTTTGCCCGGATAGGCACCGGAATGCTTGGCCTTGGCTTGTCCTAGCAAGGCATTGCTGGGTTGGGCTCCCTTGGCCTTTTGGGCGCCTTGGACGATGTCTTGCGAAGACCATGGGCACAAGGCCATGGCATATGGTGAGGAAAGGACCACGGTTGCCAAGGTTAGGCACCGGAATGCTTGGCCTTGGCTTGCCCTAGCAGGGCATTGCTGGGTTGGGCTCCCTTGGCCTTTTGGGCGCCTTGGACGATGTCTTGCGAAGACCATGGGCACAAGGCCATGGCATATGGTGAGGAAAGGACCACGGTTGCCAAGGTTAGGCACCGGAATGCTTGGCCTTGGCTTGCCAAAGCAGGGCATTGCTGGGTTGGGCTCCCTTGGCCTTCCGGGCGCCTTGGACACTGTCTTGGGAAGACCATGGGCACAAGGCCATGGCATATGGTGGGGAATGGACCACGGTTGCCAAGGCTAGGCATATAGAGAGGAATCGCATTTTTGCCCGGATAGGCACCGGAATGCTTGGCCTTGGCTTGCCATAGCAGGGCATTGCTGGGTTGGGCTCCCTTGGCCTTCCGGGGGCCTTGGACGCTGTCTTGGGAAGACCATGGGCACAAGGCCATGGCATATAGTGAGGAATGGACCACGGTTGGCAAGGCTAGGCATATAGAGAGGAATGGACCACGGTTGCCAAGGTTGCGCAAGTTTTGGGCATTTTTTGCCCGGATATGCCCAAGTATGCCCCGATAGGCCCGTTACGCCCCGGTATGAACGCGTATGCCCGGATTGACTCGGTATGCCTTGGGATACATGCGTATGCCCCGATAGGCTTGGTACGCCCCGATATGCGCACGTGTGCCCCAGTAGGGCTCGGTATGCCCCGGTATGTACGCGTGTGCCCCGATAGGCCCGGTATGCCCCGATATGCACACGTGTGCCCCAATAGGGGTCGGTATGCCCCGGTAGGTACGCGTGTGCCCCGTAATGCACGTTTCGCAGATCTCCCCGCATGTCCCGCCCCTATATGTAATACTTACTTACTTACTTTCTTTCTTGCTTGCTTGCTTGCTTGCAATGGTTGGGAGTGCCCGGCATGCCCCGCTGCAGAGACCAAGGGCGCAATGACTTGGCACCGCGGATGCCGGGACTCCGGCACTTCCCGTGGCACTGATGGTTGGTTCCAAAGACAAAAGGCCGTGCAAGGCCACCGCACCGCGGATGATTTTGCTCGTGCTGGCGCCGTTGTGTGGCCAAAGAACATGCGCGAATGCTCGTGTCGGAAGGGTTGGTGTCCTGGCCCCGCGGGTGTCACGAATGCTCGGTTGCGAAGACCATGGGACCAGAGCCATGGCACGTCGGATGATGGCTCCAGCTGGCGCCCCGGCACTTTCTGTGGCATTGATGCTCGGTTTCAAAGACAAACGTGCGCAGGGCCAGGGGACCGCGGATGACTGCTCGTGCTGGCCCCGTTGGGCGGCATTGATGGTCGGTTGCAAAGAAAATGCGCGATTGCTCGTGTCGGGGCCTGGCAAGCCAAGGCCAAGCGAGCCATGGCAACGCGGATGATGGCTCCAGCTGGCGCCCCGGCACTTTCTGTGGCATTGATGCTCGGTTTCGAAGACAAACGTGCGCAGGGCCAGGGGACCGCGGAGGACTGCTCGTGCTGGCCCCGTTGGGCGGCATTGATGGTGTGTTGCAGAGAGCATGTGCGATTGCAAGTGTCGGCCGGGTTTGGGTTCCCTTGGGCTTTCGGGTGCCTTGGACGCTGTCTTGCGAAGACCATGGGCACAAGGCCCCGTCCTGGCCCCTTGTTCGATTCGCTCTCGTCTTGCGCTTGCTTCCAAGGTCCTCCATGACCTTCCCCATGGCCTTGCTAGATCCCCCCCATGACGCATGACCTCTGTCCGTTGATTGGTTTTGAGTGCACACCATGCCCGGCTTGGCACCGTGTTGTCGCGTGAGTGGCATTTGGATCGTGCATGCTGGTGGGCTACCTGCCAATGCGCACAAGCCTTGCACACTAGCCTTGCGCACGAGCCTTGCACAAAAGCCTTGGACACAAGCCTTGCGCACAAGCCATGCGCACAAGCCTTGGACGCTAGCCTTGCACACAAGCCATGCATACAAGCCTTGCTCACAAGCCTTGGGCACTGGCCCATCGCAGTAGCCTTGCACACAAGCCTTGCGCACTAGCTTTGGGCACGAGCCTTGCGCACTTGCCTTGGGCACTAGCCTTGCACACAACCCTTGGGAACTAGCCTTGCGCACCAGCCTTGCCCACAAGCCTTGCACACCAGCCTTGCACA
>NW_027518876.1:112500-115000 GCF_043159265.1 Tasmannia lanceolata | reverse complement strand
GAATGCTTGGCCTTGGCTTGTCCTAGCAAGGCATTGCTGGGTTGGGCTCCCTTGGCCTTTTGGGCGCCTTGGACGATGTCTTGCGAAGACCATGGGCACAAGGCCATGGCATATGGTGAGGAAAGGACCACGGTTGCCAAGGTTAGGCACCGGAATGCTTGGCCTTGGCTTGCCCTAGCAGGGCATTGCTGGGTTGGGCTCCCTTGGCCTTTTGGGCGCCTTGGACGATGTCTTGCGAAGACCATGGGCACAAGGCCATGGCATATGGTGAGGAAAGGACCACGGTTGCCAAGGTTAGGCACCGGAATGCTTGGCCTTGGCTTGCCAAAGCAGGGCATTGCTGGGTTGGGCTCCCTTGGCCTTCCGGGCGCCTTGGACACTGTCTTGGGAAGACCATGGGCACAAGGCCATGGCATATGGTGGGGAATGGACCACGGTTGCCAAGGCTAGGCATATAGAGAGGAATCGCATTTTTGCCCGGATAGGCACCGGAATGCTTGGCCTTGGCTTGCCATAGCAGGGCATTGCTGGGTTGGGCTCCCTTGGCCTTCCGGGGGCCTTGGACGCTGTCTTGGGAAGACCATGGGCACAAGGCCATGGCATATAGTGAGGAATGGACCACGGTTGGCAAGGCTAGGCATATAGAGAGGAATGGACCACGGTTGCCAAGGTTGCGCAAGTTTTGGGCATTTTTTGCCCGGATATGCCCAAGTATGCCCCGATAGGCCCGTTACGCCCCGGTATGAACGCGTATGCCCGGATAGACTCGGTATGCCTTGGGATACATGCGTATGCCCCGATAGGCTTGGTACGCCCCGATATGCGCACGTGTGCCCCAGTAGGGCTCGGTATGCCCCGGTATGTACGCGTGTGCCCCGATAGGCCCGGTATGCCCCGATATGCACACGTGTGCCCCAATAGGGGTCGGTATGCCCCGGTAGGTACGCGTGTGCCCCGTAATGCACGTTTCGCAGATCTCCCCGCATGTCCCGCCCCTATATGTAATACTTACTTACTTACTTTCTTTCTTGCTTGCTTGCTTGCTTGCAATGGTTGGGAGTGCCCGGCATGCCCCGCTGCAGAGACCAAGGGCGCAATGACTTGGCACCGCGGATGCCGGGACTCCGGCACTTCCCGTGGCACTGATGGTTGGTTCCAAAGACAAAAGGCCGTGCAAGGCCACCGCACCGCGGATGATTTTGCTCGTGCTGGCGCCGTTGTGTGGCCAAAGAACATGCGCGAATGCTCGTGTCGGAAGGGTTGGTGTCCTGGCCCCGCGGGTGTCACGAATGCTCGGTTGCGAAGACCATGGGACCAGAGCCATGGCACGTCGGATGATGGCTCCAGCTGGCGCCCCGGCACTTTCTGTGGCATTGATGCTCGGTTTCAAAGACAAACGTGCGCAGGGCCAGGGGACCGCGGATGACTGCTCGTGCTGGCCCCGTTGGGCGGCATTGATGGTCGGTTGCAAAGAAAATGCGCGATTGCTCGTGTCGGGGCCTGGCAAGCCAAGGCCAAGCGAGCCATGGCAACGCGGATGATGGCTCCAGCTGGCGCCCCGGCACTTTCTGTGGCATTGATGCTCGGTTTCGAAGACAAACGTGCGCAGGGCCAGGGGACCGCGGAGGACTGCTCGTGCTGGCCCCGTTGGGCGGCATTGATGGTGTGTTGCAGAGAGCATGTGCGATTGCAAGTGTCGGCCGGGTTTGGGTTCCCTTGGGCTTTCGGGTGCCTTGGACGCTGTCTTGCGAAGACCATGGGCACAAGGCCCCGTCCTGGCCCCTTGTTCGATTCGCTCTCGTCTTGCGCTTGCTTCCAAGGTCCTCCATGACCTTCCCCATGGCCTTGCTAGATCCCCCCCATGACGCATGACCTCTGTCCGTTGATTGGTTTTGAGTGCACACCATGCCCGGCTTGGCACCGTGTTGTCGCGTGAGTGGCATTTGGATCGTGCATGCTGGTGGGCTACCTGCCAATGCGCACAAGCCTTGCACACTAGCCTTGCGCACGAGCCTTGCACAAAAGCCTTGGACACAAGCCTTGCGCACAAGCCATGCGCACAAGCCTTGGACGCTAGCCTTGCACACAAGCCATGCATACAAGCCTTGCTCACAAGCCTTGGGCACTGGCCCATCGCAGTAGCCTTGCACACAAGCCTTGCGCACTAGCTTTGGGCACGAGCCTTGCGCACTTGCCTTGGGCACTAGCCTTGCACACAACCCTTGGGAACTAGCCTTGCGCACCAGCCTTGCCCACAAGCCTTGCACACCAGCCTTGCACACTAGCCTTGCATACAAGCCTTGCACACTAGCCTTGCACACAGGCCATGCTCACTAGCCTTGGGCACTAGCCTTGCACACAGACCTTGGGCACTAGCCTTGCGCACTAGCCTTGCCCACGAGCCTTGCACACTAGCCTTGCACGCAGGCCTTGCACGCTAGGCATGCTTGGGCCAGCAGCTCCCGCATCAAGTCGGCGGGTGTAGGCACGGTTGGGCGCA
>NW_027518876.1:100000-102500 GCF_043159265.1 Tasmannia lanceolata | reverse complement strand
GATGGCTCCAGCTGGCGCCCCGGCACTTTCTGTGGCATTGATGCTCGGTTTCAAAGACAAACGTGCGCAGTGCCAGGGGACCGCGGATGACTGCTCGTGCTGGCCCCGTTGGGCGGCATTGATGGTCGGTTGCAAAGAAAATGCGTGATTGCTCGTGTCGGGGCCCGGCAAGCCAAGGCCAAGCGAGCCATGGCACGTCGGATGATGGCTCCAGCTGGCGCCCCGGCACTTTCTGTGGCATTGATGCTCGGTTTCAAAGACAAACGTGCGCAGGGCCAGGGGACCGCGGATGACTGCTCGTGCTGGCCCCGTTGGGCGGCATTGATGGTCGGTTGCAAAGAAAATGCGCGATTGCTCGTGTCGGGGCCTGGCAAGCCAAGGCCAAGCGAGCCATGGCAACGCGGATGATGGCTCGCTAGTGCTGGCGCCGTGCACAGTGGCCTCGCACACTCGCCCTGCACGCTTCCCTTGCACGCAGCCTTGCACACTAGCCTCGCATGCGAGCCTTGCACCCTAGCCATGCAAACTAGCCTTGCACGGTAGCCATGCACACAAGCCGTGCACATTAGCCATGCGCACAAGCCCCGCACACTAGCCTTGCGCACAACCCTTGCACACAAGCCATGCACTCGAGCAATGCACACAAGCCTTGCACTCAAGCAATGCACACAAGCCCTGGACACTAGCCTTGCACACGGGCCTGGCACACAAGCCTTGGGCACTAGCCTTGCGCACTAGCGTTCCACATGAGCCTTGCACACTAGCCTTGGACACTAGCCTTGCACACAGGCCTTGCACACTAGGCATGCTTGGGCGAGCTGATCCCGCATCAAGTCGACGGGTCTAGGCATTCTTGGGCGCAGATCCCGCATCGTCTCGTCGCGTCTGGGCGCAAACACGTCGCGTCTCGTTGCGTCTTCAGAAGTCGTCGCTAACAGCACCTTTGGTTGCCACTGGTGGTTAGGCTGGTTGGTTGCGCAAACCCTATAGGAGGGTGGCATGCTGGTGGGCGTTTTTGCCCGGATAGGCACTAGAATGTGCAGATTTTGGGCGTTTTTGCCTGGATAGGCTAAGGAATGGGCATGCTTTGGGCGTTTTTGCCCGGATAGGCACCGGAATGCTTGGCCTTGGCTTGTCCTAGCAAGGCATTGCTGGGTTGGGCTCCCTTGGCCTTTTGGGCGCCTTGGACGATGTCTTGCGAAGACCATGGGCACAAGGCCATGGCATATGGTGAGGAAAGGACCACGGTTGCCAAGGTTAGGCACCGGAATGCTTGGCCTTGGCTTGCCAAAGCAGGGCATTGCTGGGTTGGGCTCCCTTGGCCTTCCGGGCGCCTTGGACACTGTCTTGGGAAGACCATGGGCACAAGGCCATGGCATATGGTGGGGAATGGACCACGGTTGCCAAGGCTAGGCATATAGAGAGGAATTGCATTTTTGCCCGGATAGGCACCGGAATGCTTGGCCTTGGCTTGCCATAGCAGGGCATTGCTGGGTTGGGCTCCCTTGGCCTTCCGGGGGCCTTGGACGCTGTCTTGGGAAGACCATGGGCACAAGGCCATGGCATATAGTGAGGAATGGACCACGGTTGGCAAGGCTAGGCATATAGAGAGGAATGGACCACGGTTGCCAAGGTTGCGCAAGTTTTGGGCATTTTTTGCCCGGATATGCCCAAGTATGCCCCGATAGGCCCGTTACGCCCCGGTATGAACGCGTATGCCCGGATTGACTCGGTATGCCTTGGGATACATGCGTATGCCCCGATAGGCTTGGTACGCCCCGATATGCGCACGTGTGCCCCAGTAGGGCTCGGTATGCCCCGGTATGTACGCGTGTGCCCCGATAGGCCCGGTATGCCCCGATATGCACACGTGTGCCCCAATAGGGGTCGGTATGCCCCGGTAGGTACGCGTGTGCCCCGTAATGCACGTTTCGCAGATCTCCCCGCATGTCCCGCCCCTATATGTAATACTTACTTACTTACTTACTTTCTTTCTTGCTTGCTTGCTTGCTTGCAATGGTTGGGAGTGCCCGGCATGCCCCGCTGCAGAGACCAAGGGCGCAATGACTTGGCACCGCGGATGCCGGGACTCCGGCACTTCCCGTGGCACTGATGGTTGGTTCCAAAGACAAAAGGCCGTGCAAGGCCACCGCACCGCGGATGATTTTGCTCGTGCTGGCGCCGTTGTGTGGCCAAAGAACATGCGCGAATGCTCGTGTCGGAAGGGTTGGTGTCCTGGCCCCGCGGGTGTCACGAATGCTCGGTTGCGAAGACCATGGGACCAGAGCCATGGCACGTCGGATGATGGCTCCAGCTGGCGCCCCGGCACTTTCTGTGGCATTGATGCTCGGTTTCAAAGACAAACGTGCGCAGGGCCAGGGGACCGCGGATGACTGCTCGTGCTGGCCCCGTTGGGCGGCATTGATGGTCGGTTGCAAAGAAAATGCGCGATTGCTCGTGTCGGGGCCTGGCAAGCCAAGGCCAAACGAGCCATGGCAAC
>NW_027518876.1:87500-90000 GCF_043159265.1 Tasmannia lanceolata | reverse complement strand
ATGGGCACAAGGCCATGGCATATGGTGGGGAATGGACCACGGTTGCCAAGGCTAGGCATATAGAGAGGAATCGCATTTTTGCCCGGATAGGCACCGGAATGCTTGGCCTTGGCTTGCCATAGCAGGGCATTGCTGGGTTGGGCTCCCTTGGCCTTCCGGGGGCCTTGGACGCTGTCTTGGGAAGACCATGGGCACAAGGCCATGGCATATAGTGAGGAATGGACCACGGTTGGCAAGGCTAGGCATATAGAGAGGAATGGACCACGGTTGCCAAGGTTGCGCAAGTTTTGGGCATTTTTTGCCCGGATATGCCCAAGTATGCCCCGATAGGCCCGTTACGCCCCGGTATGAACGCGTATGCCCGGATAGACTCGGTATGCCTTGGGATACATGCGTATGCCCCGATAGGCTTGGTACGCCCCGATATGCGCACGTGTGCCCCAGTAGGGCTCGGTATGCCCCGGTATGTACGCGTGTGCCCCGATAGGCCCGGTATGCCCCGATATGCACACGTGTGCCCCAATAGGGGTCGGTATGCCCCGGTAGGTACGCGTGTGCCCCGTAATGCACGTTTCGCAGATCTCCCCGCATGTCCCGCCCCTATATGTAATACTTACTTACTTACTTTCTTTCTTGCTTGCTTGCTTGCTTGCAATGGTTGGGAGTGCCCGGCATGCCCCGCTGCAGAGACCAAGGGCGCAATGACTTGGCACCGCGGATGCCGGGACTCCGGCACTTCCCGTGGCACTGATGGTTGGTTCCAAAGACAAAAGGCCGTGCAAGGCCACCGCACCGCGGATGATTTTGCTCGTGCTGGCGCCGTTGTGTGGCCAAAGAACATGCGCGAATGCTCGTGTCGGAAGGGTTGGTGTCCTGGCCCCGCGGGTGTCACGAATGCTCGGTTGCGAAGACCATGGGACCAGAGCCATGGCACGTCGGATGATGGCTCCAGCTGGCGCCCCGGCACTTTCTGTGGCATTGATGCTCGGTTTCAAAGACAAACGTGCGCAGGGCCAGGGGACCGCGGATGACTGCTCGTGCTGGCCCCGTTGGGCGGCATTGATGGTCGGTTGCAAAGAAAATGCGCGATTGCTCGTGTCGGGGCCTGGCAAGCCAAGGCCAAGCGAGCCATGGCAACGCGGATGATGGCTCCAGCTGGCGCCCCGGCACTTTCTGTGGCATTGATGCTCGGTTTCGAAGACAAACGTGCGCAGGGCCAGGGGACCGCGGAGGACTGCTCGTGCTGGCCCCGTTGGGCGGCATTGATGGTGTGTTGCAGAGAGCATGTGCGATTGCAAGTGTCGGCCGGGTTTGGGTTCCCTTGGGCTTTCGGGTGCCTTGGACGCTGTCTTGCGAAGACCATGGGCACAAGGCCCCGTCCTGGCCCCTTGTTCGATTCGCTCTCGTCTTGCGCTTGCTTCCAAGGTCCTCCATGACCTTCCCCATGGCCTTGCTAGATCCCCCCCATGACGCATGACCTCTGTCCGTTGATTGGTTTTGAGTGCACACCATGCCCGGCTTGGCACCGTGTTGTCGCGTGAGTGGCATTTGGATCGTGCATGCTGGTGGGCTACCTGCCAATGCGCACAAGCCTTGCACACTAGCCTTGCGCACGAGCCTTGCACAAAAGCCTTGGACACAAGCCTTGCGCACAAGCCATGCGCACAAGCCTTGGACGCTAGCCTTGCACACAAGCCATGCATACAAGCCTTGCTCACAAGCCTTGGGCACTGGCCCATCGCAGTAGCCTTGCACACAAGCCTTGCGCACTAGCTTTGGGCACGAGCCTTGCGCACTTGCCTTGGGCACTAGCCTTGCACACAACCCTTGGGAACTAGCCTTGCGCACCAGCCTTGCCCACAAGCCTTGCACACCAGCCTTGCACACTAGCCTTGCATACAAGCCTTGCACACTAGCCTTGCACACAGGCCATGCTCACTAGCCTTGGGCACTAGCCTTGCACACAGACCTTGGGCACTAGCCTTGCGCACTAGCCTTGCCCACGAGCCTTGCACACTAGCCTTGCACGCAGGCCTTGCACGCTAGGCATGCTTGGGCCAGCAGCTCCCGCATCAAGTCGGCGGGTGTAGGCACGGTTGGGCGCAGATCCCGCATCGCCTCGTCGCGTCTGGGCGCAAACCCGTCGCGTCTCGTTGCGTCTTCAGAAGTCGTCGCTAACAGCACCTTTGGTTGCCACTGGTGGTTAGGCGGGTTGGTTGCGCAAACCCTATAGGAGGGTGGCATGCTGCGGGGCGCTGGAATGCGCAGGCTTAGGGCGTTTTTGCCCGGATAGGCACTGGAATGTGCTGGTTTTGGGCGTTTTTGCCTGGATAGGCTAAGGAATGGGCATGCTTTGGGCGTTTTCCCCGGATAGGCACTGGAATGGGCTGGTTTTGGGCGTTTTTGCCTGGATAGGCTAACGAATGGGGCATGCTTTGGGCGTTTTTGCCCGGGTAGGCACTGGAATGCCTGGCCTTGGCTGGGCATTGCTGGGTTGGGC
>NW_027518876.1:75000-77500 GCF_043159265.1 Tasmannia lanceolata | reverse complement strand
CACAAGCCGTGCACATTAGCCATGCGCACAAGCCCCGCACACTAGCCTTGCGCACAACCCTTGCACACAAGCCATGCACTCGAGCAATGCACACAAGCCTTGCACTCAAGCAATGCACACAAGCCCTGGACACTAGCCTTGCACACGGGCCTGGCACACAAGCCTTGGGCACTAGCCTTGCGCACTAGCGTTCCACATGAGCCTTGCACACTAGCCTTGGACACTAGCCTTGCACACAGGCCTTGCACACTAGGCATGCTTGGGCGAGCTGATCCCGCATCAAGTCGACGGGTCTAGGCATTCTTGGGCGCAGATCCCGCATCGTCTCGTCGCGTCTGGGCGCAAACACGTCGCGTCTCGTTGCGTCTTCAGAAGTCGTCGCTAACAGCACCTTTGGTTGCCACTGGTGGTTAGGCTGGTTGGTTGCGCAAACCCTATAGGAGGGTGGCATGCTGGTGGGCGTTTTTGCCCGGATAGGCACTAGAATGTGCAGATTTTGGGCGTTTTTGCCTGGATAGGCTAAGGAATGGGCATGCTTTGGGCGTTTTTGCCCGGATAGGCACCGGAATGCTTGGCCTTGGCTTGTCCTAGCAAGGCATTGCTGGGTTGGGCTCCCTTGGCCTTTTGGGCGCCTTGGACGATGTCTTGCGAAGACCATGGGCACAAGGCCATGGCATATGGTGAGGAAAGGACCACGGTTGCCAAGGTTAGGCACCGGAATGCTTGGCCTTGGCTTGCCAAAGCAGGGCATTGCTGGGTTGGGCTCCCTTGGCCTTCCGGGCGCCTTGGACACTGTCTTGGGAAGACCATGGGCACAAGGCCATGGCATATGGTGGGGAATGGACCACGGTTGCCAAGGCTAGGCATATAGAGAGGAATTGCATTTTTGCCCGGATAGGCACCGGAATGCTTGGCCTTGGCTTGCCATAGCAGGGCATTGCTGGGTTGGGCTCCCTTGGCCTTCCGGGGGCCTTGGACGCTGTCTTGGGAAGACCATGGGCACAAGGCCATGGCATATAGTGAGGAATGGACCACGGTTGGCAAGGCTAGGCATATAGAGAGGAATGGACCACGGTTGCCAAGGTTGCGCAAGTTTTGGGCATTTTTTGCCCGGATATGCCCAAGTATGCCCCGATAGGCCCGTTACGCCCCGGTATGAACGCGTATGCCCGGATTGACTCGGTATGCCTTGGGATACATGCGTATGCCCCGATAGGCTTGGTACGCCCCGATATGCGCACGTGTGCCCCAGTAGGGCTCGGTATGCCCCGGTATGTACGCGTGTGCCCCGATAGGCCCGGTATGCCCCGATATGCACACGTGTGCCCCAATAGGGGTCGGTATGCCCCGGTAGGTACGCGTGTGCCCCGTAATGCACGTTTCGCAGATCTCCCCGCATGTCCCGCCCCTATATGTAATACTTACTTACTTACTTACTTTCTTTCTTGCTTGCTTGCTTGCTTGCAATGGTTGGGAGTGCCCGGCATGCCCCGCTGCAGAGACCAAGGGCGCAATGACTTGGCACCGCGGATGCCGGGACTCCGGCACTTCCCGTGGCACTGATGGTTGGTTCCAAAGACAAAAGGCCGTGCAAGGCCACCGCACCGCGGATGATTTTGCTCGTGCTGGCGCCGTTGTGTGGCCAAAGAACATGCGCGAATGCTCGTGTCGGAAGGGTTGGTGTCCTGGCCCCGCGGGTGTCACGAATGCTCGGTTGCGAAGACCATGGGACCAGAGCCATGGCACGTCGGATGATGGCTCCAGCTGGCGCCCCGGCACTTTCTGTGGCATTGATGCTCGGTTTCAAAGACAAACGTGCGCAGGGCCAGGGGACCGCGGATGACTGCTCGTGCTGGCCCCGTTGGGCGGCATTGATGGTCGGTTGCAAAGAAAATGCGCGATTGCTCGTGTCGGGGCCTGGCAAGCCAAGGCCAAGCGAGCCATGGCAACGCGGATGATGGCTCCAGCTGGCGCCCCGGCACTTTCTGTGGCATTGATGCTCGGTTTCGAAGACAAACGTGCGCAGGGCCAGGGGACCGCGGAGGACTGCTCGTGCTGGCCCCGTTGGGCGGCATTGATGGTGTGTTGCAGAGAGCATGTGCGATTGCAAGTGTCGGCCGGGTTTGGGTTCCCTTGGGCTTTCGGGTGCCTTGGACGCTGTCTTGCGAAGACCATGGGCACAAGGCCCCGTCCTGGCCCCTTGTTCGATTCGCTCTCGTCTTGCGCTTGCTTCCAAGGTCCTCCATGACCTTCCCCATGGCCTTGCTAGATCCCCCCCATGACGCATGACCTCTGTCCGTTGATTGGTTTTGAGTGCACACCATGCCCGGCTTGGCACCGTGTTGTCGCGTGAGTGGCATTTGGATCGTGCATGCTGGTGGGCTACCTGCCAATGCGCACAAGCCTTGCACACTAGCCTTGCGCACGAGCCTTGCACAAAAGCCTTGGACACAAGCCTTGCGCACAAGCCATGCGCACAAGCCTTGGACGCTAGCCTTGC
>NW_027518876.1:50000-55000 GCF_043159265.1 Tasmannia lanceolata | reverse complement strand
CTAACAGCACCTTTGGTTGCCACTGGTGGTTAGGCTGGTTGGTTGCGCAAACCCTATAGGAGGGTGGCATGCTGGTGGGCGTTTTTGCCCGGATAGGCACTAGAATGTGCAGATTTTGGGCGTTTTTGCCTGGATAGGCTAAGGAATGGGCATGCTTTGGGCGTTTTTGCCCGGATAGGCACCGGAATGCTTGGCCTTGGCTTGTCCTAGCAAGGCATTGCTGGGTTGGGCTCCCTTGGCCTTTTGGGCGCCTTGGACGATGTCTTGCGAAGACCATGGGCACAAGGCCATGGCATATGGTGAGGAAAGGACCACGGTTGCCAAGGTTAGGCACCGGAATGCTTGGCCTTGGCTTGCCCTAGCAGGGCATTGCTGGGTTGGGCTCCCTTGGCCTTTTGGGCGCCTTGGACGATGTCTTGCGAAGACCATGGGCACAAGGCCATGGCATATGGTGAGGAAAGGACCACGGTTGCCAAGGTTAGGCACCGGAATGCTTGGCCTTGGCTTGCCAAAGCAGGGCATTGCTGGGTTGGGCTCCCTTGGCCTTCCGGGCGCCTTGGACACTGTCTTGGGAAGACCATGGGCACAAGGCCATGGCATATGGTGGGGAATGGACCACGGTTGCCAAGGCTAGGCATATAGAGAGGAATCGCATTTTTGCCCGGATAGGCACCGGAATGCTTGGCCTTGGCTTGCCATAGCAGGGCATTGCTGGGTTGGGCTCCCTTGGCCTTCCGGGGGCCTTGGACGCTGTCTTGGGAAGACCATGGGCACAAGGCCATGGCATATAGTGAGGAATGGACCACGGTTGGCAAGGCTAGGCATATAGAGAGGAATGGACCACGGTTGCCAAGGTTGCGCAAGTTTTGGGCATTTTTTGCCCGGATATGCCCAAGTATGCCCCGATAGGCCCGTTACGCCCCGGTATGAACGCGTATGCCCGGATAGACTCGGTATGCCTTGGGATACATGCGTATGCCCCGATAGGCTTGGTACGCCCCGATATGCGCACGTGTGCCCCAGTAGGGCTCGGTATGCCCCGGTATGTACGCGTGTGCCCCGATAGGCCCGGTATGCCCTGATAGGCCCGGTATGCCCCGATATGCACACGTGTGCCCCAATAGGGGTCGGTATGCCCCGGTAGGTACGCGTGTGCCCCGTAATGCACGTTTCGCAGATCTCCCCGCATGTCCCGCCCCTATATGTAATACTTACTTACTTACTTACTTTCTTTCTTGCTTGCTTGCTTGCTTGCAATGGTTGGGAGTGCCCGGCATGCCCCGCTGCAGAGACCAAGGGCGCAATGACTTGGCACCGCGGATGCCGGGACTCCGGCACTTCCCGTGGCACTGATGGTTGGTTCCAAAGACAAAAGGCCGTGCAAGGCCACCGCACCGCGGATGATTTTGCTCGTGCTGGCGCCGTTGTGTGGCCAAAGAACATGCGCGAATGCTCGTGTCGGAAGGGTTGGTGTCCTGGCCCCGCGGGTGTCACGAATGCTCGGTTGCGAAGACCATGGGACCAGAGCCATGGCACGTCGGATGATGGCTCCAGCTGGCGCCCCGGCACTTTCTGTGGCATTGATGCTCGGTTTCAAAGACAAACGTGCGCAGTGCCAGGGGACCGCGGATGACTGCTCGTGCTGGCCCCGTTGGGCGGCATTGATGGTCGGTTGCAAAGAAAATGCGCGATTGCTCGTGTCGGGGCCCGGCAAGCCAAGGCCAAGCGAGCCATGGCACGTCGGATGATGGCTCCAGCTGGCGCCCCGGCACTTTCTGTGGCATTGATGCTCGGTTTCAAAGACAAACGTGCGCAGGGCCAGGGGACCGCGGATGACTGCTCGTGCTGGCCCCGTTGGGCGGCATTGATGGTCGGTTGCAAAGAAAATGCGCGATTGCTCGTGTCGGGGCCTGGCAAGCCAAGGCCAAGCGAGCCATGGCAACGCGGAAGATGGCTCGCTAGTGCTGGCGCCGTGCACAGTGGCCTCGCACACTCGCCCTGCACGCTTCCCTTGCACGCAGCCTTGCACACTAGCCTCGCATGCGAGCCTTGCACCCTAGCCATGCAAACTAGCCTTGCACGGTAGCCATGCACACAAGCCGTGCACATTAGCCATGCGCACAAGCCCCGCACACTAGCCTTGCGCACAACCCTTGCACACAAGCCATGCACTCGAGCAATGCACACAAGCCTTGCACTCAAGCAATGCACACAAGCCCTGGACACTAGCCTTGCACACGGGCCTGGCACACAAGCCTTGGGCACTAGCCTTGCGCACTAGCGTTCCACATGAGCCTTGCACACTAGCCTTGGACACTAGCCTTGCACACAGGCCTTGCACACTAGGCATGCTTGGGCGAGCTGATCCCGCATCAAGTCGACGGGTCTAGGCATTCTTGGGCGCAGATCCCGCATCGTCTCGTCGCGTCTGGGCGCAAACACGTCGCGTCTCGTTGCGTCTTCAGAAGTCGTCGCTAACAGCACCTTTGGTTGCCACTGGTGGTTAGGCTGGTTGGTTGCGCAAACCCTATAGGAGGGTGGCATGCTGGTGGGCGTTTTTGCCCGGATAGGCACTAGAATGTGCAGATTTTGGGCGTTTTTGCCTGGATAGGCTAAGGAATGGGCATGCTTTGGGCGTTTTTGCCCGGATAGGCACCGGAATGCTTGGCCTTGGCTTGTCCTAGCAAGGCATTGCTGGGTTGGGCTCCCTTGGCCTTTTGGGCGCCTTGGACGATGTCTTGCGAAGACCATGGGCACAAGGCCATGGCATATGGTGAGGAAAGGACCACGGTTGCCAAGGTTAGGCACCGGAATGCTTGGCCTTGGCTTGCCAAAGCAGGGCATTGCTGGGTTGGGCTCCCTTGGCCTTCCGGGCGCCTTGGACACTGTCTTGGGAAGACCATGGGCACAAGGCCATGGCATATGGTGGGGAATGGACCACGGTTGCCAAGGCTAGGCATATAGAGAGGAATTGCATTTTTGCCCGGATAGGCACCGGAATGCTTGGCCTTGGCTTGCCATAGCAGGGCATTGCTGGGTTGGGCTCCCTTGGCCTTCCGGGGGCCTTGGACGCTGTCTTGGGAAGACCATGGGCACAAGGCCATGGCATATAGTGAGGAATGGACCACGGTTGGCAAGGCTAGGCATATAGAGAGGAATGGACCACGGTTGCCAAGGTTGCGCAAGTTTTGGGCATTTTTTGCCCGGATATGCCCAAGTATGCCCCGATAGGCCCGTTACGCCCCGGTATGAACGCGTATGCCCGGATTGACTCGGTATGCCTTGGGATACATGCGTATGCCCCGATAGGCTTGGTACGCCCCGATATGCGCACGTGTGCCCCAGTAGGGCTCGGTATGCCCCGGTATGTACGCGTGTGCCCCGATAGGCCCGGTATGCCCCGATATGCACACGTGTGCCCCAATAGGGGTCGGTATGCCCCGGTAGGTACGCGTGTGCCCCGTAATGCACGTTTCGCAGATCTCCCCGCATGTCCCGCCCCTATATGTAATACTTACTTACTTACTTACTTTCTTTCTTGCTTGCTTGCTTGCTTGCAATGGTTGGGAGTGCCCGGCATGCCCCGCTGCAGAGACCAAGGGCGCAATGACTTGGCACCGCGGATGCCGGGACTCCGGCACTTCCCGTGGCACTGATGGTTGGTTCCAAAGACAAAAGGCCGTGCAAGGCCACCGCACCGCGGATGATTTTGCTCGTGCTGGCGCCGTTGTGTGGCCAAAGAACATGCGCGAATGCTCGTGTCGGAAGGGTTGGTGTCCTGGCCCCGCGGGTGTCACGAATGCTCGGTTGCGAAGACCATGGGACCAGAGCCATGGCACGTCGGATGATGGCTCCAGCTGGCGCCCCGGCACTTTCTGTGGCATTGATGCTCGGTTTCAAAGACAAACGTGCGCAGGGCCAGGGGACCGCGGATGACTGCTCGTGCTGGCCCCGTTGGGCGGCATTGATGGTCGGTTGCAAAGAAAATGCGTGATTGCTCGTGTCGGGGCCTGGCAAGCCAAGGCCAAGCGAGCCATGGCAACGCGGATGATGGCTCCAGCTGGCGCCCCGGCACTTTCTGTGGCATTGATGCTCGGTTTCGAAGACAAACGTGCGCAGGGCCAGGGGACCGCGGAGGACTGCTCGTGCTGGCCCCGTTGGGCGGCATTGATGGTGTGTTGCAGAGAGCATGTGCGATTGCAAGTGTCGGCCGGGTTTGGGTTCCCTTGGGCTTTCGGGTGCCTTGGACGCTGTCTTGCGAAGACCATGGGCACAAGGCCCCGTCCTGGCCCCTTGTTCGATTCGCTCTCGTCTTGCGCTTGCTTCCAAGGTCCTCCATGACCTTCCCCATGGCCTTGCTAGATCCCCCCCATGACGCATGACCTCTGTCCGTTGATTGGTTTTGAGTGCACACCATGCCCGGCTTGGCACCGTGTTGTCGCGTGAGTGGCATTTGGATCGTGCATGCTGGTGGGCTACCTGCCAATGCGCACAAGCCTTGCACACTAGCCTTGCGCACGAGCCTTGCACAAAAGCCTTGGACACAAGCCTTGCGCACAAGCCATGCGCACAAGCCTTGGACGCTAGCCTTGCACACAAGCCATGCATACAAGCCTTGCTCACAAGCCTTGGGCACTGGCCCATCGCAGTAGCCTTGCACACAAGCCTTGCGCACTAGCTTTGGGCACGAGCCTTGCGCACTTGCCTTGGGCACTAGCCTTGCACACAACCCTTGGGAACTAGCCTTGCGCACCAGCCTTGCCCACAAGCCTTGCACACCAGCCTTGCACACTAGCCTTGCATACAAGCCTTGCACACTAGCCTTGCACACAGGCCATGCTCACTAGCCTTGGGCACTAGCCTTGCACACAGACCTTGGGCACTAGCCTTGCGCACTAGCCTTGCCCACGAGCCTTGCACACTAGCCTTGCACGCAGGCCTTGCACGCTAGGCATGCTTGGGCCAGCAGCTCCCGCATCAAGTCGGCGGGTGTAGGCACG
>NW_027518876.1:37500-40000 GCF_043159265.1 Tasmannia lanceolata | reverse complement strand
CGGATGATGGCTCCAGCTGGCGCCCCGGCACTTTCTGTGGCATTGATGCTCGGTTTCAAAGACAAACGTGCGCAGTGCCAGGGGACCGCGGATGACTGCTCGTGCTGGCCCCGTTGGGCGGCATTGATGGTCGGTTGCAAAGAAAATGCGCGATTGCTCGTGTCGGGGCCCGGCAAGCCAAGGCCAAGCGAGCCATGGCACGTCGGATGATGGCTCCAGCTGGCGCCCCGGCACTTTCTGTGGCATTGATGCTCGGTTTCAAAGACAAACGTGCGCAGGGCCAGGGGACCGCGGATGACTGCTCGTGCTGGCCCCGTTGGGCGGCATTGATGGTCGGTTGCAAAGAAAATGCGCGATTGCTCGTGTCGGGGCCTGGCAAGCCAAGGCCAAGCGAGCCATGGCAACGCGGATGATGGCTCGCTAGTGCTGGCGCCGTGCACAGTGGCCTCGCACACTCGCCCTGCACGCTTCCCTTGCACGCAGCCTTGCACACTAGCCTCGCATGCGAGCCTTGCACCCTAGCCATGCAAACTAGCCTTGCACGGTAGCCATGCACACAAGCCGTGCACATTAGCCATGCGCACAAGCCCCGCACACTAGCCTTGCGCACAACCCTTGCACACAAGCCATGCACTCGAGCAATGCACACAAGCCTTGCACTCAAGCAATGCACACAAGCCCTGGACACTAGCCTTGCACACGGGCCTGGCACACAAGCCTTGGGCACTAGCCTTGCGCACTAGCGTTCCACATGAGCCTTGCACACTAGCCTTGGACACTAGCCTTGCACACAGGCCTTGCACACTAGGCATGCTTGGGCGAGCTGATCCCGCATCAAGTCGACGGGTCTAGGCATTCTTGGGCGCAGATCCCGCATCGTCTCGTCGCGTCTGGGCGCAAACACGTCGCGTCTCGTTGCGTCTTCAGAAGTCGTCGCTAACAGCACCTTTGGTTGCCACTGGTGGTTAGGCTGGTTGGTTGCGCAAACCCTATAGGAGGGTGGCATGCTGGTGGGCGTTTTTGCCCGGATAGGCACTAGAATGTGCAGATTTTGGGCGTTTTTGCCTGGATAGGCTAAGGAATGGGCATGCTTTGGGCGTTTTTGCCCGGATAGGCACCGGAATGCTTGGCCTTGGCTTGTCCTAGCAAGGCATTGCTGGGTTGGGCTCCCTTGGCCTTTTGGGCGCCTTGGACGATGTCTTGCGAAGACCATGGGCACAAGGCCATGGCATATGGTGAGGAAAGGACCACGGTTGCCAAGGTTAGGCACCGGAATGCTTGGCCTTGGCTTGCCAAAGCAGGGCATTGCTGGGTTGGGCTCCCTTGGCCTTCCGGGCGCCTTGGACACTGTCTTGGGAAGACCATGGGCACAAGGCCATGGCATATGGTGGGGAATGGACCACGGTTGCCAAGGCTAGGCATATAGAGAGGAATTGCATTTTTGCCCGGATAGGCACCGGAATGCTTGGCCTTGGCTTGCCATAGCAGGGCATTGCTGGGTTGGGCTCCCTTGGCCTTCCGGGGGCCTTGGACGCTGTCTTGGGAAGACCATGGGCACAAGGCCATGGCATATAGTGAGGAATGGACCACGGTTGGCAAGGCTAGGCATATAGAGAGGAATGGACCACGGTTGCCAAGGTTGCGCAAGTTTTGGGCATTTTTTGCCCGGATATGCCCAAGTATGCCCCGATAGGCCCGTTACGCCCCGGTATGAACGCGTATGCCCGGATTGACTCGGTATGCCTTGGGATACATGCGTATGCCCCGATAGGCTTGGTACGCCCCGATATGCGCACGTGTGCCCCAGTAGGGCTCGGTATGCCCCGGTATGTACGCGTGTGCCCCGATAGGCCCGGTATGCCCCGATATGCACACGTGTGCCCCAATAGGGGTCGGTATGCCCCGGTAGGTACGCGTGTGCCCCGTAATGCACGTTTCGCAGATCTCCCCGCATGTCCCGCCCCTATATGTAATACTTACTTACTTACTTACTTTCTTTCTTGCTTGCTTGCTTGCTTGCAATGGTTGGGAGTGCCCGGCATGCCCCGCTGCAGAGACCAAGGGCGCAATGACTTGGCACCGCGGATGCCGGGACTCCGGCACTTCCCGTGGCACTGATGGTTGGTTCCAAAGACAAAAGGCCGTGCAAGGCCACCGCACCGCGGATGATTTTGCTCGTGCTGGCGCCGTTGTGTGGCCAAAGAACATGCGCGAATGCTCGTGTCGGAAGGGTTGGTGTCCTGGCCCCGCGGGTGTCACGAATGCTCGGTTGCGAAGACCATGGGACCAGAGCCATGGCACGTCGGATGATGGCTCCAGCTGGCGCCCCGGCACTTTCTGTGGCATTGATGCTCGGTTTCAAAGACAAACGTGCGCAGGGCCAGGGGACCGCGGATGACTGCTCGTGCTGGCCCCGTTGGGCGGCATTGATGGTCGGTTGCAAAGAAAATGCGCGATTGCTCGTGTCGGGGCCTGGCAAGCCAAGGCCAAGCGAGCCATG
>NW_027518876.1:22500-27500 GCF_043159265.1 Tasmannia lanceolata | reverse complement strand
CATGGGCACAAGGCCATGGCATATGGTGGGGAATGGACCACGGTTGCCAAGGCTAGGCATATAGAGAGGAATCGCATTTTTGCCCGGATAGGCACCGGAATGCTTGGCCTTGGCTTGCCATAGCAGGGCATTGCTGGGTTGGGCTCCCTTGGCCTTCCGGGGGCCTTGGACGCTGTCTTGGGAAGACCATGGGCACAAGGCCATGGCATATAGTGAGGAATGGACCACGGTTGGCAAGGCTAGGCATATAGAGAGGTATGGACCACGGTTGCCAAGGTTGCGCAAGTTTTGGGCATTTTTTGCCCGGATATGCCCAAGTATGCCCCGATAGGCCCGTTACGCCCCGGTATGAACGCGTATGCCCGGATAGACTCGGTATGCCTTGGGATACATGCGTATGCCCCGATAGGCTTGGTACGCCCCGATATGCGCACGTGTGCCCCAGTAGGGCTCGGTATGCCCCGGTATGTACGCGTGTGCCCCGATAGGCCCGGTATGCCCCGATATGCACACGTGTGCCCCAATAGGGGTCGGTATGCCCCGGTAGGTACGCGTGTGCCCCGTAATGCACGTTTCGCAGATCTCCCCGCATGTCCCGCCCCTATATGTAATACTTACTTACTTACTTACTTTCTTTCTTGCTTGCTTGCAATGGTTGGGAGTGCCCGGCATGCCCCGCTGCAGAGACCAAGGGCGCAATGACTTGGCACCGCGGATGCCGGGACTCCGGCACTTCCCGTGGCACTGATGGTTGGTTCCAAAGACAAAAGGCCGTGCAAGGCCACCGCACCGCGGATGATTTTGCTCGTGCTGGCGCCGTTGTGTGGCCAAAGAACATGCGCGAATGCTCGTGTCGGAAGGGTTGGTGTCCTGGCCCCGCGGGTGTCACGAATGCTCGGTTGCGAAGACCATGGGACCAGAGCCATGGCACGTCGGATGATGGCTCCAGCTGGCGCCCCGGCACTTTCTGTGGCATTGATGCTCGGTTTCAAAGACAAACGTGCGCAGGGCCAGGGGACCGCGGATGACTGCTCGTGCTGGCCCCGTTGGGCGGCATTGATGGTCGGTTGCAAAGAAAATGCGCGATTGCTCGTGTCGGGGCCTGGCAAGCCAAGGCCAAGCGAGCCATGGCAACGCGGATGATGGCTCGCTAGTGCTGGCGCCGTGCACAGTGGCCTCGCACACTCGCCCTGCACGCTTCCCTTGCACGCAGCCTTGCACACTAGCCTCGCATGCGAGCCTTGCACCCTAGCCATGCAAACTAGCCTTGCACGGTAGCCATGCACACAAGCCGTGCACATTAGCCATGCGCACAAGCCCCGCACACTAGCCTTGCGCACAACCCTTGCACACAAGCCATGCACTCGAGCAATGCACACAAGCCTTGCACTCAAGCAATGCACACAAGCCCTGGACACTAGCCTTGCACACGGGCCTGGCACACAAGCCTTGGGCACTAGCCTTGCGCACTAGCGTTCCACATGAGCCTTGCACACTAGCCTTGGACACTAGCCTTGCACACAGGCCTTGCACACTAGGCATGCTTGGGCGAGCTGATCCCGCATCAAGTCGACGGGTCTAGGCATTCTTGGGCGCAGATCCCGCATCGTCTCGTCGCGTCTGGGCGCAAACACGTCGCGTCTCGTTGCGTCTTCAGAAGTCGTCGCTAACAGCACCTTTGGTTGCCACTGGTGGTTAGGCTGGTTGGTTGCGCAAACCCTATAGGAGGGTGGCATGCTGGTGGGCGTTTTTGCCCGGATAGGCACTAGAATGTGCAGATTTTGGGCGTTTTTGCCTGGATAGGCTAAGGAATGGGCATGCTTTGGGCGTTTTTGCCCGGATAGGCACCGGAATGCTTGGCCTTGGCTTGTCCTAGCAAGGCATTGCTGGGTTGGGCTCCCTTGGCCTTTTGGGCGCCTTGGACGATGTCTTGCGAAGACCATGGGCACAAGGCCATGGCATATGGTGAGGAAAGGACCACGGTTGCCAAGGTTAGGCACCGGAATGCTTGGCCTTGGCTTGCCAAAGCAGGGCATTGCTGGGTTGGGCTCCCTTGGCCTTCCGGGCGCCTTGGACACTGTCTTGGGAAGACCATGGGCACAAGGCCATGGCATATGGTGGGGAATGGACCACGGTTGCCAAGGCTAGGCATATAGAGAGGAATTGCATTTTTGCCCGGATAGGCACCGGAATGCTTGGCCTTGGCTTGCCATAGCAGGGCATTGCTGGGTTGGGCTCCCTTGGCCTTCCGGGGGCCTTGGACGCTGTCTTGGGAAGACCATGGGCACAAGGCCATGGCATATAGTGAGGAATGGACCACGGTTGGCAAGGCTAGGCATATAGAGAGGAATGGACCACGGTTGCCAAGGTTGCGCAAGTTTTGGGCATTTTTTGCCCGGATATGCCCAAGTATGCCCCGATAGGCCCGTTACGCCCCGGTATGAACGCGTATGCCCGGATTGACTCGGTATGCCTTGGGATACATGCGTATGCCCCGATAGGCTTGGTACGCCCCGATATGCGCACGTGTGCCCCAGTAGGGCTCGGTATGCCCCGGTATGTACGCGTGTGCCCCGATAGGCCCGGTATGCCCCGATATGCACACGTGTGCCCCAATAGGGGTCGGTATGCCCCGGTAGGTACGCGTGTGCCCCGTAATGCACGTTTCGCAGATCTCCCCGCATGTCCCGCCCCTATATGTAATACTTACTTACTTACTTACTTTCTTTCTTGCTTGCTTGCTTGCTTGCAATGGTTGGGAGTGCCCGGCATGCCCCGCTGCAGAGACCAAGGGCGCAATGACTTGGCACCGCGGATGCCGGGACTCCGGCACTTCCCGTGGCACTGATGGTTGGTTCCAAAGACAAAAGGCCGTGCAAGGCCACCGCACCGCGGATGATTTTGCTCGTGCTGGCGCCGTTGTGTGGCCAAAGAACATGCGCGAATGCTCGTGTCGGAAGGGTTGGTGTCCTGGCCCCGCGGGTGTCACGAATGCTCGGTTGCGAAGACCATGGGACCAGAGCCATGGCACGTCGGATGATGGCTCCAGCTGGCGCCCCGGCACTTTCTGTGGCATTGATGCTCGGTTTCAAAGACAAACGTGCGCAGGGCCAGGGGACCGCGGATGACTGCTCGTGCTGGCCCCGTTGGGCGGCATTGATGGTCGGTTGCAAAGAAAATGCGCGATTGCTCGTGTCGGGGCCTGGCAAGCCAAGGCCAAGCGAGCCATGGCAACGCGGATGATGGCTCCAGCTGGCGCCCCGGCACTTTCTGTGGCATTGATGCTCGGTTTCGAAGACAAACGTGCGCAGGGCCAGGGGACCGCGGAGGACTGCTCGTGCTGGCCCCGTTGGGCGGCATTGATGGTGTGTTGCAGAGAGCATGTGCGATTGCAAGTGTCGGCCGGGTTTGGGTTCCCTTGGGCTTTCGGGTGCCTTGGACGCTGTCTTGCGAAGACCATGGGCACAAGGCCCCGTCCTGGCCCCTTGTTCGATTCGCTCTCGTCTTGCGCTTGCTTCCAAGGTCCTCCATGACCTTCCCCATGGCCTTGCTAGATCCCCCCCATGACGCATGACCTCTGTCCGTTGATTGGTTTTGAGTGCACACCATGCCCGGCTTGGCACCGTGTTGTCGCGTGAGTGGCATTTGGATCGTGCATGCTGGTGGGCTACCTGCCAATGCGCACAAGCCTTGCACACTAGCCTTGCGCACGAGCCTTGCACAAAAGCCTTGGACACAAGCCTTGCGCACAAGCCATGCGCACAAGCCTTGGACGCTAGCCTTGCACACAAGCCATGCATACAAGCCTTGCTCACAAGCCTTGGGCACTGGCCCATCGCAGTAGCCTTGCACACAAGCCTTGCGCACTAGCTTTGGGCACGAGCCTTGCGCACTTGCCTTGGGCACTAGCCTTGCACACAACCCTTGGGAACTAGCCTTGCGCACCAGCCTTGCCCACAAGCCTTGCACACCAGCCTTGCACACTAGCCTTGCATACAAGCCTTGCACACTAGCCTTGCACACAGGCCATGCTCACTAGCCTTGGGCACTAGCCTTGCACACAGACCTTGGGCACTAGCCTTGCGCACTAGCCTTGCCCACGAGCCTTGCACACTAGCCTTGCACGCAGGCCTTGCACGCTAGGCATGCTTGGGCCAGCAGCTCCCGCATCAAGTCGGCGGGTGTAGGCACGGTTGGGCGCAGATCCCGCATCGCCTCGTCGCGTCTGGGCGCAAACCCGTCGCGTCTCGTTGCGTCTTCAGAAGTCGTCGCTAACAGCACCTTTGGTTGCCACTGGTGGTTAGGCGGGTTGGTTGCGCAAACCCTATAGGAGGGTGGCATGCTGCGGGGCGCTGGAATGCGCAGGCTTAGGGCGTTTTTGCCCGGATAGGCACTGGAATGTGCTGGTTTTGGGCGTTTTTGCCTGGATAGGCTAAGGAATGGGCATGCTTTGGGCGTTTTCCCCGGATAGGCACTGGAATGGGCTGGTTTTGGGCGTTTTTGCCTGGATAGGCTAACGAATGGGGCATGCTTTGGGCGTTTTTGCCCGGGTAGGCACTGGAATGCCTGGCCTTGGCTGGGCATTGCTGGGTTGGGCTCCCTTGGCCTTTCAGGCGCCTTGGATGCTGTCTTGTGAAGACCATGGGCACAAGGCCATGGCATATAGTGGGGAATGGACCATGGTTGCCAAGGTTAGGCAATATAGAGGGCGGTGGGCGAGTAGGCCATGGCGTCACTTGTTTGCCCGTGTTTGCTCCCTTTGTGCGTTGTTTGGTTTTGGGAGCACACCTACCTTGCTAGGCTCGGCGGCTTACCCCTGCCCTTGTGGGTACTGGGTTGCACGTCTGTTTGCAACCCTATGGCTTGGTTGCTGCTGGCTTGGTTGGGTAGTTTGCCTCCGCCAATGCGCACAAGGGTTCCTTTTCTTCGTACCTGTGAGCTTACCTCCCTTGTTCGATTTGCTTTTGTATTGCGCTTTCTTACAGGGTCTCTCCAATGAG
>NW_027518876.1:10000-15000 GCF_043159265.1 Tasmannia lanceolata | reverse complement strand
CCTTGCACACAGTCCTTGCACACTAGGCATGCTTGGGCGAGCTGATCCCGCATCAAGTCGACGGGTCTAGGCATTCTTGGGCGCAGATCCCGCATCGTCTCGTCGCGTCTGGGCGCAAACACGTCGCGTCTCGTTGCGTCTTCAGAAGTCGTCGCTAACAGCACCTTTGGTTGCCACTGGTGGTTAGGCTGGTTGGTTGCGCAAACCCTATAGGAGGGTGGCATGCTGGTGGGCGTTTTTGCCCGGATAGGCACTAGAATGTGCAGATTTTGGGCGTTTTTGCCTGGATAGGCTAAGGAATGGGCATGCTTTGGGCGTTTTTGCCCGGATAGGCACCGGAATGCTTGGCCTTGGCTTGTCCTAGCAAGGCATTGCTGGGTTGGGCTCCCTTGGCCTTTTGGGCGCCTTGGACGATGTCTTGCGAAGACCATGGGCACAAGGCCATGGCATATGGTGAGGAAAGGACCACGGTTGCCAAGGTTAGGCACCGGAATGCTTGGCCTTGGCTTGCCCTAGCAGGGCATTGCTGGGTTGGGCTCCCTTGGCCTTTTGGGCGCCTTGGACGATGTCTTGCGAAGACCATGGGCACAAGGCCATGGCATATGGTGAGGAAAGGACCACGGTTGCCAAGGTTAGGCACCGGAATGCTTGGCCTTGGCTTGCCAAAGCAGGGCATTGCTGGGTTGGGCTCCCTTGGCCTTCCGGGCGCCTTGGACACTGTCTTGGGAAGACCATGGGCACAAGGCCATGGCATATGGTGGGGAATGGACCACGGTTGCCAAGGCTAGGCATATAGAGAGGAATCGCATTTTTGCCCGGATAGGCACCGGAATGCTTGGCCTTGGCTTGCCATAGCAGGGCATTGCTGGGTTGGGCTCCCTTGGCCTTCCGGGGGCCTTGGACGCTGTCTTGGGAAGACCATGGGCACAAGGCCATGGCATATAGTGAGGAATGGACCACGGTTGGCAAGGCTAGGCATATAGAGAGGAATGGACCACGGTTGCCAAGGTTGCGCAAGTTTTGGGCATTTTTTGCCCGGATATGCCCAAGTATGCCCCGATAGGCCCGTTACGCCCCGGTATGAACGCGTATGCCCGGATAGACTCGGTATGCCTTGGGATACATGCGTATGCCCCGATAGGCTTGGTACGCCCCGATATGCGCACGTGTGCCCCAGTAGGGCTCGGTATGCCCCGGTATGTACGCGTGTGCCCCGATAGGCCCGGTATGCCCCGATATGCACACGTGTGCCCCAATAGGGGTCGGTATGCCCCGGTAGGTACGCGTGTGCCCCGTAATGCACGTTTCGCAGATCTCCCCGCATGTCCCGCCCCTATATGTAATACTTACTTACTTACTTACTTTCTTTCTTGCTTGCTTGCTTGCTTGCAATGGTTGGGAGTGCCCGGCATGCCCCGCTGCAGAGACCAAGGGCGCAATGACTTGGCACCGCGGATGCCGGGACTCCGGCACTTCCCGTGGCACTGATGGTTGGTTCCAAAGACAAAAGGCCGTGCAAGGCCACCGCACCGCGGATGATTTTGCTCGTGCTGGCGCCGTTGTGTGGCCAAAGAACATGCGCGAATGCTCGTGTCGGAAGGGTTGGTGTCCTGGCCCCGCGGGTGTCACGAATGCTCGGTTGCGAAGACCATGGGACCAGAGCCATGGCACGTCGGATGATGGCTCCAGCTGGCGCCCCGGCACTTTCTGTGGCATTGATGCTCGGTTTCAAAGACAAACGTGCGCAGGGCCAGGGGACCGCGGATGACTGCTCGTGCTGGCCCCGTTGGGCGGCATTGATGGTCGGTTGCAAAGAAAATGCGCGATTGCTCGTGTCGGGGCCTGGCAAGCCAAGGCCAAGCGAGCCATGGCAACGCGGATGATGGCTCGCTAGTGCTGGCGCCGTGCACAGTGGCCTCGCACACTCGCCCTGCACGCTTCCCTTGCACGCAGCCTTGCACACTAGCCTCGCATGCGAGCCTTGCACCCTAGCCATGCAAACTAGCCTTGCACGGTAGCCATGCACACAAGCCGTGCACATTAGCCATGCGCACAAGCCCCGCACACTAGCCTTGCGCACAACCCTTGCACACAAGCCATGCACTCGAGCAATGCACACAAGCCTTGCACTCAAGCAATGCACACAAGCCCTGGACACTAGCCTTGCACACGGGCCTGGCACACAAGCCTTGGGCACTAGCCTTGCGCACTAGCGTTCCACATGAGCCTTGCACACTAGCCTTGGACACTAGCCTTGCACACAGGCCTTGCACACTAGGCATGCTTGGGCGAGCTGATCCCGCATCAAGTCGACGGGTCTAGGCATTCTTGGGCGCAGATCCCGCATCGTCTCGTCGCGTCTGGGCGCAAACACGTCGCGTCTCGTTGCGTCTTCAGAAGTCGTCGCTAACAGCACCTTTGGTTGCCACTGGTGGTTAGGCTGGTTGGTTGCGCAAACCCTATAGGAGGGTGGCATGCTGGTGGGCGTTTTTGCCCGGATAGGCACTAGAATGTGCAGATTTTGGGCGTTTTTGCCTGGATAGGCTAAGGAATGGGCATGCTTTGGGCGTTTTTGCCCGGATAGGCACCGGAATGCTTGGCCTTGGCTTGTCCTAGCAAGGCATTGCTGGGTTGGGCTCCCTTGGCCTTTTGGGCGCCTTGGACGATGTCTTGCGAAGACCATGGGCACAAGGCCATGGCATATGGTGAGGAAAGGACCACGGTTGCCAAGGTTAGGCACCGGAATGCTTGGCCTTGGCTTGCCAAAGCAGGGCATTGCTGGGTTGGGCTCCCTTGGCCTTCCGGGCGCCTTGGACACTGTCTTGGGAAGACCATGGGCACAAGGCCATGGCATATGGTGGGGAATGGACCACGGTTGCCAAGGCTAGGCATATAGAGAGGAATTGCATTTTTGCCCGGATAGGCACCGGAATGCTTGGCCTTGGCTTGCCATAGCAGGGCATTGCTGGGTTGGGCTCCCTTGGCCTTCCGGGGGCCTTGGACGCTGTCTTGGGAAGACCATGGGCACAAGGCCATGGCATATAGTGAGGAATGGACCACGGTTGGCAAGGCTAGGCATATAGAGAGGAATGGACCACGGTTGCCAAGGTTGCGCAAGTTTTGGGCATTTTTTGCCCGGATATGCCCAAGTATGCCCCGATAGGCCCGTTACGCCCCGGTATGAACGCGTATGCCCGGATTGACTCGGTATGCCTTGGGATACATGCGTATGCCCCGATAGGCTTGGTACGCCCCGATATGCGCACGTGTGCCCCAGTAGGGCTCGGTATGCCCCGGTATGTACGCGTGTGCCCCGATAGGCCCGGTATGCCCCGATATGCACACGTGTGCCCCAATAGGGGTCGGTATGCCCCGGTAGGTACGCGTGTGCCCCGTAATGCACGTTTCGCAGATCTCCCCGCATGTCCCGCCCCTATATGTAATACTTACTTACTTACTTACTTTCTTTCTTGCTTGCTTGCTTGCTTGCAATGGTTGGGAGTGCCCGGCATGCCCCGCTGCAGAGACCAAGGGCGCAATGACTTGGCACCGCGGATGCCGGGACTCCGGCACTTCCCGTGGCACTGATGGTTGGTTCCAAAGACAAAAGGCCGTGCAAGGCCACCGCACCGCGGATGATTTTGCTCGTGCTGGCGCCGTTGTGTGGCCAAAGAACATGCGCGAATGCTCGTGTCGGAAGGGTTGGTGTCCTGGCCCCGCGGGTGTCACGAATGCTCGGTTGCGAAGACCATGGGACCAGAGCCATGGCACGTCGGATGATGGCTCCAGCTGGCGCCCCGGCACTTTCTGTGGCATTGATGCTCGGTTTCAAAGACAAACGTGCGCAGGGCCAGGGGACCGCGGATGACTGCTCGTGCTGGCCCCGTTGGGCGGCATTGATGGTCGGTTGCAAAGAAAATGCGCGATTGCTCGTGTCGGGGCCTGGCAAGCCAAGGCCAAGCGAGCCATGGCAACGCGGATGATGGCTCCAGCTGGCGCCCCGGCACTTTCTGTGGCATTGATGCTCGGTTTCGAAGACAAACGTGCGCAGGGCCAGGGGACCGCGGAGGACTGCTCGTGCTGGCCCCGTTGGGCGGCATTGATGGTGTGTTGCAGAGAGCATGTGCGATTGCAAGTGTCGGCCGGGTTTGGGTTCCCTTGGGCTTTCGGGTGCCTTGGACGCTGTCTTGCGAAGACCATGGGCACAAGGCCCCGTCCTGGCCCCTTGTTCGATTCGCTCTCGTCTTGCGCTTGCTTCCAAGGTCCTCCATGACCTTCCCCATGGCCTTGCTAGATCCCCCCCATGACGCATGACCTCTGTCCGTTGATTGGTTTTGAGTGCACACCATGCCCGGCTTGGCACCGTGTTGTCGCGTGAGTGGCATTTGGATCGTGCATGCTGGTGGGCTACCTGCCAATGCGCACAAGCCTTGCACACTAGCCTTGCGCACGAGCCTTGCACAAAAGCCTTGGACACAAGCCTTGCGCACAAGCCATGCGCACAAGCCTTGGACGCTAGCCTTGCACACAAGCCATGCATACAAGCCTTGCTCACAAGCCTTGGGCACTGGCCCATCGCAGTAGCCTTGCACACAAGCCTTGCGCACTAGCTTTGGGCACGAGCCTTGCGCACTTGCCTTGGGCACTAGCCTTGCACACAACCCTTGGGAACTAGCCTTGCGCACCAGCCTTGCCCACAAGCCTTGCACACCAGCCTTGCACACTAGCCTTGCATACAAGCCTTGCACACTAGCCTTGCACACAGGCCATGCTCACTAGCCTTGGGCACTAGCCTTGCACACAGACCTTGGGCACTAGCCTTGCGCACTAGCCTTGCCCACGAGCCTTGCACACTAGCCTTGCACGCAGGCCTTGCACGCTAGGCATGCTTGGGCCAGCAGCTCCCGCATCAAGTCGGCGGGTGTAGGCACGGTTGGGCGCAGATCCCGCATCGCCTCGTCGCGTCTGGGCGCAAACCCGTCGCGTCTCGTTGCGTCTTC
>NW_027518875.1:52500-53698 GCF_043159265.1 Tasmannia lanceolata | reverse complement strand
CCTTGTGCCCATGGTCTTCCCAAGACAGCGTCCAAGGCCCCCGGAAGGCCAAGGGAGCCCAACCCAGCAATGCCCTGCTATGGCAAGCCAAGGCCAAGCATTCCGGTGCCTATCCGGGCAAAAATGCAATTCCTCTCTATATGCCTAGCCTTGGCAACCGTGGTCCATTCCCCACCATATGCCATGGCCTTGTGCCCATGGTCTTCCCAAGACAGTGTCCAAGGCGCCCGGAAGGCCAAGGGAGCCCAACCCAGCAATGCCCTGCTTTGGCAAGCCAAGGCCAAGCATTCCGGTGCCTAACCTTGGCAACCGTGGTCCTTTCCTCACCATATGCCATGGCCTTGTGCCCATGGTCTTCGCAAGACATCGTCCAAGGCGCCCAAAAGGCCAAGGGAGCCCAACCCAGCAATGCCTTGCTAGGACAAGCCAAGGCCAAGCATTCCGGTGCCTATCCGGGCAAAAACGCCCAAAGCATGCCCATTCCTTAGCCTATCCAGGCAAAAACGCCCAAAATCTGCACATTCTAGTGCCTATCCGGGCAAAAACGCCCACCAGCATGCCACCCTCCTATAGGGTTTGCGCAACCAACCAGCCTAACCACCAGTGGCAACCAAAGGTGCTGTTAGCGACGACTTCTGAAGACGCAACGAGACGCGACGTGTTTGCGCCCAGACGCGACGAGACAATGCGGGATCTGCGCCCAAGAATGCCTAGACCCGTCGACTTGATGCGGGATCAGCTCGCCCAAGCATGCCTAGTGTGCAAGGCCTGTGTGCAAGGCTAGTGTCCAAGGCTAGTGTGCAAGGCTCATGTGGAACGCTAGTGCGCAAGGCTAGTGCCCAAGGCTTGTGTGCCAGGCCCGTGTGCAAGGCTAGTGTCCAGGGCTTGTGTGCATTGCTTGAGTGCAAGGCTTGTGTGCATTGCTCGAGTGCATGGCTTGTGTGCAAGGGTTGTGCGCAAGGCTAGTGTGCGGGGCTTGTGCGCATGGCTAATGTGCACGGCTTGTGTGCATGGCTACCGTGCAAGGCTAGTTTGCATGGCTAGGGTGCAAGGCTCGCATGCGAGGCTAGTGTGCAAGGCTGCGTGCAAGGGAAGCGTGCAGGGCGAGTGTGCGAGGCCACTGTGCACGGCGCCAGCACTAGCGAGCCATCATCCGCGTTGCCATGGCTCGCTTGGCCTTGGCTTGCCAGGCCCCGAC
>NW_027518875.1:37500-42500 GCF_043159265.1 Tasmannia lanceolata | reverse complement strand
GTGCCTACCCGGGCAAAAACGCCCAAAGCATGCCCCATTCGTTAGCCTATCCAGGCAAAAACGCCCAAAACCAGCCCATTCCAGTGCCTATCCGGGGAAAACGCCCAAAGCATGCCCATTCCTTAGCCTATCCAGGCAAAAACGCCCAAAACCAGCACATTCCAGTGCCTATCCGGGCAAAAACGCCCTAAGCCTGCGCATTCCAGCGCCCCGCAGCATGCCACCCTCCTATAGGGTTTGCGCAACCAACCCGCCTAACCACCAGTGGCAACCAAAGGTGCTGTTAGCGACGACTTCTGAAGACGCAACGAGACGCGACGGGTTTGCGCCCAGACGCGACGAGGCGATGCGGGATCTGCGCCCAACCGTGCCTACACCCGCCGACTTGATGCGGGAGCTGCTGGCCCAAGCATGCCTAGCGTGCAAGGCCTGCGTGCAAGGCTAGTGTGCAAGGCTCGTGGGCAAGGCTAGTGCGCAAGGCTAGTGCCCAAGGTCTGTGTGCAAGGCTAGTGCCCAAGGCTAGTGAGCATGGCCTGTGTGCAAGGCTAGTGTGCAAGGCTTGTATGCAAGGCTAGTGTGCAAGGCTGGTGTGCAAGGCTTGTGGGCAAGGCTGGTGCGCAAGGCTAGTTCCCAAGGGTTGTGTGCAAGGCTAGTGCCCAAGGCAAGTGCGCAAGGCTCGTGCCCAAAGCTAGTGCGCAAGGCTTGTGTGCAAGGCTACTGCGATGGGCCAGTGCCCAAGGCTTGTGAGCAAGGCTTGTATGCATGGCTTGTGTGCAAGGCTAGCGTCCAAGGCTTGTGCGCATGGCTTGTGCGCAAGGCTTGTGTCCAAGGCTTTTGTGCAAGGCTCGTGCGCAAGGCTAGTGTGCAAGGCTTGTGCGCATTGGCAGGTAGCCCACCAGCATGCACGATCCAAATGCCACTCACGCGACAACACGGTGCCAAGCCGGGCATGGTGTGCACTCAAAACCAATCAACGGACAGAGGTCATGCGTCATGGGGGGGATCTAGCAAGGCCATGGGGAAGGTCATGGAGGACCTTGGAAGCAAGCGCAAGACGAGAGCGAATCGAACAAGGGGCCAGGACGGGGCCTTGTGCCCATGGTCTTCGCAAGACAGCGTCCAAGGCACCCGAAAGCCCAAGGGAACCCAAACCCGGCCGACACTTGCAATCGCACATGCTCTCTGCAACACACCATCAATGCCGCCCAACGGGGCCAGCACGAGCAGTCCTCCGCGGTCCCCTGGCCCTGCGCACGTTTGTCTTCGAAACCGAGCATCAATGCCACAGAAAGTGCCGGGGCGCCAGCTGGAGCCATCATCCGCGTTGCCATGGCTCGCTTGGCCTTGGCTTGCCAGGCCCCGACACGAGCAATCGCGCATTTTCTTTGCAACCGACCATCAATGCCGCCCAACGGGGCCAGCACGAGCAGTCATCCGCGGTCCCCTGGCCCTGCGCACGTTTGTCTTTGAAACCGAGCATCAATGCCACAGAAAGTGCCGGGGCGCCAGCTGGAGCCATCATCCGACGTGCCATGGCTCTGGTCCCATGGTCTTCGCAACCGAGCATTCGTGACACCCGCGGGGCCAGGACACCAACCCTTCCGACACGAGCATTCGCGCATGTTCTTTGGCCACACAACGGCGCCAGCACGAGCAAAATCATCCGCGGTGCGGTGGCCTTGCACGGCCTTTTGTCTTTGGAACCAACCATCAGTGCCACGGGAAGTGCCGGAGTCCCGGCATCCGCGGTGCCAAGTCATTGCGCCCTTGGTCTCTGCAGCGGGGCATGCCGGGCACTCCCAACCATTGCAAGCAAGCAAGCAAGCAAGAAAGAAAGTAAGTAAGTAAGTAAGTATTACATATAGGGGCGGGACATGCGGGGAGATCTGCGAAACGTGCATTACGGGGCACACGCGTACCTACCGGGGCATACCGACCCCTATTGGGGCACACGTGTGCATATCGGGGCATACCGGGCCTATCGGGGCACACGCGTACATACCGGGGCATACCGAGCCCTACTGGGGCACACGTGCGCATATCGGGGCGTACCAAGCCTATCGGGGCATACGCATGTATCCCAAGGCATACCGAGTCAATCCGGGCATACGCGTTCATACCGGGGCGTAACGGGCCTATCGGGGCATACTTGGGCATATCCGGGCAAAAAATGCCCAAAACTTGCGCAACCTTGGCAACCGTGGTCCATTCCTCTCTATATGCCTAGCCTTGCCAACCGTGGTCCATTCCTCACTATATGCCATGGCCTTGTGCCCATGGTCTTCCCAAGACAGCGTCCAAGGCCCCCGGAAGGCCAAGGGAGCCCAACCCAGCAATGCCCTGCTATGGCAAGCCAAGGCCAAGCATTCCGGTGCCTATCCGGGCAAAAATGCAATTCCTCTCTATATGCCTAGCCTTGGCAACCGTGGTCCATTCCCCACCATATGCCATGGCCTTGTGCCCATGGTCTTCCCAAGACAGTGTCCAAGGCGCCCGGAAGGCCAAGGGAGCCCAACCCAGCAATGCCCTGCTTTGGCAAGCCAAGGCCAAGCATTCCGGTGCCTAACCTTGGCAACCGTGGTCCTTTCCTCACCATATGCCATGGCCTTGTGCCCATGGTCTTCGCAAGACATCGTCCAAGGCGCCCAAAAGGCCAAGGGAGCCCAACCCAGCAATGCCTTGCTAGGACAAGCCAAGGCCAAGCATTCCGGTGCCTATCCGGGCAAAAACGCCCAAAGCATGCCCATTCCTTAGCCTATCCAGGCAAAAACGCCCAAAATCTGCACATTCTAGTGCCTATCCGGGCAAAAACGCCCACCAGCATGCCACCCTCCTATAGGGTTTGCGCAACCAACCAGCCTAACCACCAGTGGCAACCAAAGGTGCTGTTAGCGACGACTTCTGAAGACGCAACGAGACGCGACGTGTTTGCGCCCAGACGCGACGAGACGATGCGGGATCTGCGCCCAAGAATGCCTAGACCCGTCGACTTGATGCGGGATCAGCTCGCCCAAGCATGCCTAGTGTGCAAGGCCTGTGTGCAAGGCTAGTGTCCAAGGCTAGTGTGCAAGGCTCATGTGGAACGCTAGTGCGCAAGGCTAGTGCCCAAGGCTTGTGTGCCAGGCCCGTGTGCAAGGCTAGTGTCCAGGGCTTGTGTGCATTGCTTGAGTGCAAGGCTTGTGTGCATTGCTCGAGTGCATGGCTTGTGTGCAAGGGTTGTGCGCAAGGCTAGTGTGCGGGGCTTGTGCGCATGGCTAATGTGCACGGCTTGTGTGCATGGCTACCGTGCAAGGCTAGTTTGCATGGCTAGGGTGCAAGGCTCGCATGCGAGGCTAGTGTGCAAGGCTGCGTGCAAGGGAAGCGTGCAGGGCGAGTGTGCGAGGCCACTGTGCACGGCGCCAGCACTAGCGAGCCATCATCCGCGTTGCCATGGCTCGCTTGGCCTTGGCTTGCCAGGCCCCGACACGAGCAATCGCGCATTTTCTTTGCAACCGACCATCAATGCCGCCCAACGGGGCCAGCACGAGCAGTCATCCGCGGTCCCCTGGCCCTGCGCACGTTTGTCTTTGAAACCGAGCATCAATGCCACAGAAAGTGCCGGGGCGCCAGCTGGAGCCATCATCCGACGTGCCATGGCTCGCTTGGCCTTGGCTTGCCGGGCCCCGACACGAGCAATCGCGCATTTTCTTTGCAACCGACCATCAATGCCGCCCAACGGGGCCAGCACGAGCAGTCATCCGCGGTCCCCTGGCACTGCGCACGTTTGTCTTTGAAACCGAGCATCAATGCCACAGAAAGTGCCGGGGCGCCAGCTGGAGCCATCATCCGACGTGCCATGGCTCTGGTCCCATGGTCTTCGCAACCGAGCATTCGTGACACCCGCGGGGCCAGGACACCAACCCTTCCGACACGAGCATTCGCGCATGTTCTTTGGCCACACAACGGCGCCAGCACGAGCAAAATCATCCGCGGTGCGGTGGCCTTGCACGGCCTTTTGTCTTTGGAACCAACCATCAGTGCCACGGGAAGTGCCGGAGTCCCGGCATCCGCGGTGCCAAGTCATTGCGCCCTTGGTCTCTGCAGCGGGGCATGCCGGGCACTCCCAACCATTGCAAGCAAGCAAGCAAGCAAGAAAGAAAGTAAGTAAGTAAGTAAGTATTACATATAGGGGCGGGACATGCGGGGAGATCTGCGAAACGTGCATTACGGGGCACACGCGTACCTACCGGGGCATACCGACCCCTATTGGGGCACACGTGTGCATATCGGGGCATACCGGGCCTATCAGGGCATACCGGGCCTATCGGGGCACACGCGTACATACCGGGGCATACCGAGCCCTACTGGGGCACACGTGCGCATATCGGGGCGTACCAAGCCTATCGGGGCATACGCATGTATCCCAAGGCATACCGAGTCTATCCGGGCATACGCGTTCATACCGGGGCGTAACGGGCCTATCGGGGCATACTTGGGCATATCCGGGCAAAAAATGCCCAAAACTTGCGCAACCTTGGCAACCGTGGTCCATTCCTCTCTATATGCCTAGCCTTGCCAACCGTGGTCCATTCCTCACTATATGCCATGGCCTTGTGCCCATGGTCTTCCCAAGACAGCGTCCAAGGCCCCCGGAAGGCCAAGGGAGCCCAACCCAGCAATGCCCTGCTATGGCAAGCCAAGGCCAAGCATTCCGGTGCCTATCCGGGCAAAAATGCGATTCCTCTCTATATGCCTAGCCTTGGCAACCGTGGTCCATTCCCCACCATATGCCATGGCCTTGTGCCCATGGTCTTCCCAAGACAGTGTCCAAGGCGCCCGGAAGGCCAAGGGAGCCCAACCCAGCAATGCCCTGCTTTGGCAAGCCAAGGCCAAGCATTCCGGTGCCTAACCTTGGCAACCGTGGTCCTTTCCTCACCATATGCCATGGCCTTGTGCCCATGGTCTTCGCAAGACATCGTCCAAGGCGCCCAAAAGGCCAAGGGAGCCCAACCCAGCAATGC
>NW_027518875.1:20000-27500 GCF_043159265.1 Tasmannia lanceolata | reverse complement strand
GCTCTGGTCCCATGGTCTTCGCAACCGAGCATTCGTGACACCCGCGGGGCCAGGACACCAACCCTTCCGACACGAGCATTCGCGCATGTTCTTTGGCCACACAACGGCGCCAGCACGAGCAAAATCATCCGCGGTGCGGTGGCCTTGCACGGCCTTTTGTCTTTGGAACCAACCATCAGTGCCACGGGAAGTGCCGGAGTCCCGGCATCCGCGGTGCCAAGTCATTGCGCCCTTGGTCTCTGCAGCGGGGCATGCCGGGCACTCCCAACCATTGCAAGCAAGCAAGCAAGCAAGAAAGAAAGTAAGTAAGTAAGTAAGTATTACATATAGGGGCGGGACATGCGGGGAGATCTGCGAAACGTGCATTACGGGGCACACGCGTACCTACCGGGGCATACCGACCCCTATTGGGGCACACGTGTGCATATCGGGGCATACCGGGCCTATCGGGGCACACGCGTACATACCGGGGCATACCGAGCCCTACTGGGGCACACGTGCGCATATCGGGGCGTACCAAGCCTATCGGGGCATACGCATGTATCCCAAGGCATACCGAGTCAATCCGGGCATACGCGTTCATACCGGGGCGTAACGGGCCTATCGGGGCATACTTGGGCATATCCGGGCAAAAAATGCCCAAAACTTGCGCAACCTTGGCAACCGTGGTCCATTCCTCTCTATATGCCTAGCCTTGCCAACCGTGGTCCATTCCTCACTATATGCCACGGCCTTGTGCCCATGGTCTTCCCAAGACAGCGTCCAAGGCCCCCGGAAGGCCAAGGGAGCCCAACCCAGCAATGCCCTGCTATGGCAAGCCAAGGCCAAGCATTCCGGTGCCTATCCGGGCAAAAATGCAATTCCTCTCTATATGCCTAGCCTTGGCAACCGTGGTCCATTCCCCACCATATGCCATGGCCTTGTGCCCATGGTCTTCCCAAGACAGTGTCCAAGGCGCCCGGAAGGCCAAGGGAGCCCAACCCAGCAATGCCCTGCTTTGGCAAGCCAAGGCCAAGCATTCCGGTGCCTAACCTTGGCAACCGTGGTCCTTTCCTCACCATATGCCATGGCCTTGTGCCCATGGTCTTCGCAAGACATCGTCCAAGGCGCCCAAAAGGCCAAGGGAGCCCAACCCAGCAATGCCTTGCTAGGACAAGCCAAGGCCAAGCATTCCGGTGCCTATCCGGGCAAAAACGCCCAAAGCATGCCCATTCCTTAGCCTATCCAGGCAAAAACGCCCAAAATCTGCACATTCTAGTGCCTATCCGGGCAAAAACGCCCACCAGCATGCCACCCTCCTATAGGGTTTGCGCAACCAACCAGCCTAACCACCAGTGGCAACCAAAGGTGCTGTTAGCGACGACTTCTGAAGACGCAACGAGACGCGACGTGTTTGCGCCCAGACGCGACGAGACGATGCGGGATCTGCGCCCAAGAATGCCTAGACCCGTCGACTTGATGCGGGATCAGCTCGCCCAAGCATGCCTAGTGTGCAAGGCCTGTGTGCAAGGCTAGTGTCCAAGGCTAGTGTGCAAGGCTCATGTGGAACGCTAGTGCGCAAGGCTAGTGCCCAAGGCTTGTGTGCCAGGCCCGTGTGCAAGGCTAGTGTCCAGGGCTTGTGTGCATTGCTTGAGTGCAAGGCTTGTGTGCATTGCTCGAGTGCATGGCTTGTGTGCAAGGGTTGTGCGCAAGGCTAGTGTGCGGGGCTTGTGCGCATGGCTAATGTGCACGGCTTGTGTGCATGGCTACCGTGCAAGGCTAGTTTGCATGGCTAGGGTGCAAGGCTCGCATGCGAGGCTAGTGTGCAAGGCTGCGTGCAAGGGAAGCGTGCAGGGCGAGTGTGCGAGGCCACTGTGCACGGCGCCAGCACTAGCGAGCCATCATCCGCGTTGCCATGGCTCGCTTGGCCTTGGCTTGCCAGGCCCCGACACGAGCAATCGCGCATTTTCTTTGCAACCGACCATCAATGCCGCCCAACGGGGCCAGCACGAGCAGTCATCCGCGGTCCCCTGGCCCTGCGCACGTTTGTCTTTGAAACCGAGCATCAATGCCACAGAAAGTGCCGGGGCGCCAGCTGGAGCCATCATCCGACGTGCCATGGCTCGCTTGGCCTTGGCTTGCCGGGCCCCGACACGAGCAATCGCGCATTTTCTTTGCAACCGACCATCAATGCCGCCCAACGGGGCCAGCACGAGCAGTCATCCGCGGTCCCCTGGCACTGCGCACGTTTGTCTTTGAAACCGAGCATCAATGCCACAGAAAGTGCCGGGGCGCCAGCTGGAGCCATCATCCGACGTGCCATGGCTCTGGTCCCATGGTCTTCGCAACCGAGCATTCGTGACACCCGCGGGGCCAGGACACCAACCCTTCCGACACGAGCATTCGCGCATGTTCTTTGGCCACACAACGGCGCCAGCACGAGCAAAATCATCCGCGGTGCGGTGGCCTTGCACGGCCTTTTGTCTTTGGAACCAACCATCAGTGCCACGGGAAGTGCCGGAGTCCCGGCATCCGCGGTGCCAAGTCATTGCGCCCTTGGTCTCTGCAGCGGGGCATGCCGGGCACTCCCAACCATTGCAAGCAAGCAAGCAAGCAAGAAAGAAAGTAAGTAAGTAAGTAAGTATTACATATAGGGGCGGGACATGCGGGGAGATCTGCGAAACGTGCATTACGGGGCACACGCGTACCTACCGGGGCATACCGACCCCTATTGGGGCACACGTGTGCATATCGGGGCATACCGGGCCTATCGGGGCACACGCGTACATACCGGGGCATACCGAGCCCTACTGGGGCACACGTGCGCATATCGGGGCGTACCAAGCCTATCGGGGCATACGCATGTATCCCAAGGCATACCGAGTCAATCCGGGCATACGCGTTCATACCGGGGCGTAACGGGCCTATCGGGGCATACTTGGGCATATCCGGGCAAAAAATGCCCAAAACTTGCGCAACCTTGGCAACCGTGGTCCATTCCTCTCTATATGCCTAGCCTTGCCAACCGTGGTCCATTCCTCACTATATGCCATGGCCTTGTGCCCATGGTCTTCCCAAGACAGCGTCCAAGGCCCCCGGAAGGCCAAGGGAGCCCAACCCAGCAATGCCCTGCTATGGCAAGCCAAGGCCAAGCATTCCGGTGCCTATCCGGGCAAAAATGCAATTCCTCTCTATATGCCTAGCCTTGGCAACCGTGGTCCATTCCCCACCATATGCCATGGCCTTGTGCCCATGGTCTTCCCAAGACAGTGTCCAAGGCGCCCGGAAGGCCAAGGGAGCCCAACCCAGCAATGCCCTGCTTTGGCAAGCCAAGGCCAAGCATTCCGGTGCCTAACCTTGGCAACCGTGGTCCTTTCCTCACCATATGCCATGGCCTTGTGCCCATGGTCTTCGCAAGACATCGTCCAAGGCGCCCAAAAGGCCAAGGGAGCCCAACCCAGCAATGCCTTGCTAGGACAAGCCAAGGCCAAGCATTCCGGTGCCTATCCGGGCAAAAACGCCCAAAGCATGCCCATTCCTTAGCCTATCCAGGCAAAAACGCCCAAAATCTGCACATTCTAGTGCCTATCCGGGCAAAAACGCCCACCAGCATGCCACCCTCCTATAGGGTTTGCGCAACCAACCAGCCTAACCACCAGTGGCAACCAAAGGTGCTGTTAGCGACGACTTCTGAAGACGCAACGAGACGCGACGTGTTTGCGCCCAGACGCGACGAGACGATGCGGGATCTGCGCCCAAGAATGCCTAGACCCGTCGACTTGATGCGGGATCAGCTCGCCCAAGCATGCCTAGTGTGCAAGGCCTGTGTGCAAGGCTAGTGTCCAAGGCTAGTGTGCAAGGCTCATGTGGAACGCTAGTGCGCAAGGCTAGTGCCCAAGGCTTGTGTGCCAGGCCCGTGTGCAAGGCTAGTGTCCAGGGCTTGTGTGCATTGCTTGAGTGCAAGGCTTGTGTGCATTGCTCGAGTGCATGGCTTGTGTGCAAGGGTTGTGCGCAAGGCTAGTGTGCGGGGCTTGTGCGCATGGCTAATGTGCACGGCTTGTGTGCATGGCTACCGTGCAAGGCTAGTTTGCATGGCTAGGGTGCAAGGCTCGCATGCGAGGCTAGTGTGCAAGGCTGCGTGCAAGGGAAGCGTGCAGGGCGAGTGTGCGAGGCCACTGTGCACGGCGCCAGCACTAGCGAGCCATCATCCGCGTTGCCATGGCTCGCTTGGCCTTGGCTTGCCAGGCCCCGACACGAGCAATCGCGCATTTTCTTTGCAACCGACCATCAATGCCGCCCAACGGGGCCAGCACGAGCAGTCATCCGCGGTCCCCTGGCCCTGCGCACGTTTGTCTTTGAAACCGAGCATCAATGCCACAGAAAGTGCCGGGGCGCCAGCTGGAGCCATCATCCGACGTGCCATGGCTCGCTTGGCCTTGGCTTGCCGGGCCCCGACACGAGCAATCGCGCATTTTCTTTGCAACCGACCATCAATGCCGCCCAACGGGGCCAGCACGAGCAGTCATCCGCGGTCCCCTGGCACTGCGCACGTTTGTCTTTGAAACCGAGCATCAATGCCACAGAAAGTGCCGGGGCGCCAGCTGGAGCCATCATCCGACGTGCCATGGCTCTGGTCCCATGGTCTTCGCAACCGAGCATTCGTGACACCCGCGGGGCCAGGACACCAACCCTTCCGACACGAGCATTCGCGCATGTTCTTTGGCCACACAACGGCGCCAGCACGAGCAAAATCATCCGCGGTGCGGTGGCCTTGCACGGCCTTTTGTCTTTGGAACCAACCATCAGTGCCACGGGAAGTGCCGGAGTCCCGGCATCCGCGGTGCCAAGTCATTGCGCCCTTGGTCTCTGCAGCGGGGCATGCCGGGCACTCCCAACCATTGCAAGCAAGCAAGCAAGCAAGAAAGAAAGTAAGTAAGTAAGTAAGTATTACATATAGGGGCGGGACATGCGGGGAGATCTGCGAAACGTGCATTACGGGGCACACGCGTACCTACCGGGGCATACCGACCCCTATTGGGGCACACGTGTGCATATCGGGGCATACCGGGCCTATCAGGGCATACCGGGCCTATCGGGGCACACGCGTACATACCGGGGCATACCGAGCCCTACTGGGGCACACGTGCGCATATCGGGGCGTACCAAGCCTATCGGGGCATACGCATGTATCCCAAGGCATACCGAGTCTATCCGGGCATACGCGTTCATACCGGGGCGTAACGGGCCTATCGGGGCATACTTGGGCATATCCGGGCAAAAAATGCCCAAAACTTGCGCAACCTTGGCAACCGTGGTCCATTCCTCTCTATATGCCTAGCCTTGCCAACCGTGGTCCATTCCTCACTATATGCCATGGCCTTGTGCCCATGGTCTTCCCAAGACAGCGTCCAAGGCCCCCGGAAGGCCAAGGGAGCCCAACCCAGGCCAAGGCCAAGCATTCCGGTGCCTATCCGGGCAAAAATGCAATTCCTCTCTATATGCCTAGCCTTGGCAACCGTGGTCCATTCCCCACCATATGCCATGGCCTTGTGCCCATGGTCTTCCCAAGACAGTGTCCAAGGCGCCCGGAAGGCCAAGGGAGCCCAACCCAGCAATGCCCTGCTTTGGCAAGCCAAGGCCAAGCATTCCGGTGCCTAACCTTGGCAACCGTGGTCCTTTCCTCACCATATGCCATGGCCTTGTGCCCATGGTCTTCGCAAGACATCGTCCAAGGCGCCCAAAAGGCCAAGGGAGCCCAACCCAGCAATGCCTTGCTAGGACAAGCCAAGGCCAAGCATTCCGGTGCCTATCCGGGCAAAAACGCCCAAAGCATGCCCATTCCTTAGCCTATCCAGGCAAAAACGCCCAAAATCTGCACATTCTAGTGCCTATCCGGGCAAAAACGCCCACCAGCATGCCACCCTCCTATAGGGTTTGCGCAACCAACCAGCCTAACCACCAGTGGCAACCAAAGGTGCTGTTAGCGACGACTTCTGAAGACGCAACGAGACGCGACGTGTTTGCGCCCAGACGCGACGAGACGATGCGGGATCTGCGCCCAAGAATGCCTAGACCCGTCGACTTGATGCGGGATCAGCTCGCCCAAGCATGCCTAGTGTGCAAGGCCTGTGTGCAAGGCTAGTGTCCAAGGCTAGTGTGCAAGGCTCATGTGGAACGCTAGTGCGCAAGGCTAGTGCCCAAGGCTTGTGTGCCAGGCCCGTGTGCAAGGCTAGTGTCCAGGGCTTGTGTGCATTGCTTGAGTGCAAGGCTTGTGTGCATTGCTCGAGTGCATGGCTTGTGTGCAAGGGTTGTGCGCAAGGCTAGTGTGCGGGGCTTGTGCGCATGGCTAATGTGCACGGCTTGTGTGCATGGCTACCGTGCAAGGCTAGTTTGCATGGCTAGGGTGCAAGGCTCGCATGCGAGGCTAGTGTGCAAGGCTGCGTGCAAGGGAAGCGTGCAGGGCGAGTGTGCGAGGCCACTGTGCACGGCGCCAGCACTAGCGAGCCATCATCCGCGTTGCCATGGCTCGCTTGGCCTTGGCTTGCCAGGCCCCGACACGAGCAATCGCGCATTTTCTTTGCAACCGACCATCAATGCCGCCCAACGGGGCCAGCACGAGCAGTCATCCGCGGTCCCCTGGCCCTGCGCACGTTTGTCTTTGAAACCGAGCATCAATGCCACAGAAAGTGCCGGGGCGCCAGCTGGAGCCATCATCCGACGTGCCATGGCTCGCTTGGCCTTGGCTTGCCGGGCCCCGACACGAGCAATCGCGCATTTTCTTTGCAACCGACCATCAATGCCGCCCAACGGGGCCAGCACGAGCAGTCATCCGCGGTCCCCTGGCACTGCGCACGTTTGTCTTTGAAACCGAGCATCAATGCCACAGAAAGTGCCGGGGCGCCAGCTGGAGCCATCATCCGACGTGCCATGGCTCTGGTCCCATGGTCTTCGCAACCGAGCATTCGTGACACCCGCGGGGCCAGGACACCAACCCTTCCGACACGAGCATTCGCGCATGTTCTTTGGCCACACAACGGCGCCAGCACGAGCAAAATCATCCGCGGTGCGGTGGCCTTGCACGGCCTTTTGTCTTTGGAACCAACCATCAGTGCCACGGGAAGTGCCGGAGTCCCGGCATCCGCGGTGCCAAGTCATTGCGCCCTTGGTCTCTGCAGCGGGGCATGCCGGGCACTCCCAACCATTGCAAGCAAGCAAGCAAGCAAGAAAGAAAGTAAGTAAGTAAGTAAGTATTACATATAGGGGCGGGACATGCGGGGAGATCTGCGAAACGTGCATTACGGGGCACACGCGTACCTACCGGGGCATACCGACCCCTATTGGGGCACACGTGTGCATATCGGGGCATACCGGGCCTATCAGGGCATACCGGGCCTATCGGGGCACACGCGTACATACCGGGGCATACCGAGCCCTACTGGGGCACACGTGCGCATATCGGGGCGTACCAAGCCTATCGGGGCATACGCATGTATCCCAAGGCATACCGAGTCTATCCGGGCA
>NW_027518875.1:7500-10000 GCF_043159265.1 Tasmannia lanceolata | reverse complement strand
AACCAATCAACGGACAGAGGTCATGCGTCATGGGGGGGATCTAGCAAGGCCATGGGGAAGGTCATGGAGGACCTTGGAAGCAAGCGCAAGACGAGAGCGAATCGAACAAGGGGCCAGGACGGGGCCTTGTGCCCATGGTCTTCGCAAGACAGCGTCCAAGGCACCCGAAAGCCCAAGGGAACCCAAACCCGGCCGACACTTGCAATCGCACATGCTCTCTGCAACACACCATCAATGCCGCCCAACGGGGCCAGCACGAGCAGTCCTCCGCGGTCCCCTGGCCCTGCGCACGTTTGTCTTCGAAACCGAGCATCAATGCCACAGAAAGTGCCGGGGCGCCAGCTGGAGCCATCATCCGCGTTGCCATGGCTCGCTTGGCCTTGGCTTGCCAGGCCCCGACACGAGCAATCGCGCATTTTCTTTGCAACCGACCATCAATGCCGCCCAACGGGGCCAGCACGAGCAGTCATCCGCGGTCCCCTGGCCCTGCGCACGTTTGTCTTTGAAACCGAGCATCAATGCCACAGAAAGTGCCGGGGCGCCAGCTGGAGCCATCATCCGACGTGCCATGGCTCTGGTCCCATGGTCTTCGCAACCGAGCATTCGTGACACCCGCGGGGCCAGGACACCAACCCTTCCGACACGAGCATTCGCGCATGTTCTTTGGCCACACAACGGCGCCAGCACGAGCAAAATCATCCGCGGTGCGGTGGCCTTGCACGGCCTTTTGTCTTTGGAACCAACCATCAGTGCCACGGGAAGTGCCGGAGTCCCGGCATCCGCGGTGCCAAGTCATTGCGCCCTTGGTCTCTGCAGCGGGGCATGCCGGGCACTCCCAACCATTGCAAGCAAGCAAGCAAGCAAGAAAGAAAGTAAGTAAGTAAGTAAGTATTACATATAGGGGCGGGACATGCGGGGAGATCTGCGAAACGTGCATTACGGGGCACACGCGTACCTACCGGGGCATACCGACCCCTATTGGGGCACACGTGTGCATATCGGGGCATACCGGGCCTATCGGGGCACACGCGTACATACCGGGGCATACCGAGCCCTACTGGGGCACACGTGCGCATATCGGGGCGTACCAAGCCTATCGGGGCATACGCATGTATCCCAAGGCATACCGAGTCAATCCGGGCATACGCGTTCATACCGGGGCGTAACGGGCCTATCGGGGCATACTTGGGCATATCCGGGCAAAAAATGCCCAAAACTTGCGCAACCTTGGCAACCGTGGTCCATTCCTCTCTATATGCCTAGCCTTGCCAACCGTGGTCCATTCCTCACTATATGCCATGGCCTTGTGCCCATGGTCTTCCCAAGACAGCGTCCAAGGCCCCCGGAAGGCCAAGGGAGCCCAACCCAGCAATGCCCTGCTATGGCAAGCCAAGGCCAAGCATTCCGGTGCCTATCCGGGCAAAAATGCAATTCCTCTCTATATGCCTAGCCTTGGCAACCGTGGTCCATTCCCCACCATATGCCATGGCCTTGTGCCCATGGTCTTCCCAAGACAGTGTCCAAGGCGCCCGGAAGGCCAAGGGAGCCCAACCCAGCAATGCCCTGCTTTGGCAAGCCAAGGCCAAGCATTCCGGTGCCTAACCTTGGCAACCGTGGTCCTTTCCTCACCATATGCCATGGCCTTGTGCCCATGGTCTTCGCAAGACATCGTCCAAGGCGCCCAAAAGGCCAAGGGAGCCCAACCCAGCAATGCCTTGCTAGGACAAGCCAAGGCCAAGCATTCCGGTGCCTATCCGGGCAAAAACGCCCAAAGCATGCCCATTCCTTAGCCTATCCAGGCAAAAACGCCCAAAATCTGCACATTCTAGTGCCTATCCGGGCAAAAACGCCCACCAGCATGCCACCCTCCTATAGGGTTTGCGCAACCAACCAGCCTAACCACCAGTGGCAACCAAAGGTGCTGTTAGCGACGACTTCTGAAGACGCAACGAGACGCGACGTGTTTGCGCCCAGACGCGACGAGACAATGCGGGATCTGCGCCCAAGAATGCCTAGACCCGTCGACTTGATGCGGGATCAGCTCGCCCAAGCATGCCTAGTGTGCAAGGCCTGTGTGCAAGGCTAGTGTCCAAGGCTAGTGTGCAAGGCTCATGTGGAACGCTAGTGCGCAAGGCTAGTGCCCAAGGCTTGTGTGCCAGGCCCGTGTGCAAGGCTAGTGTCCAGGGCTTGTGTGCATTGCTTGAGTGCAAGGCTTGTGTGCATTGCTCGAGTGCATGGCTTGTGTGCAAGGGTTGTGCGCAAGGCTAGTGTGCGGGGCTTGTGCGCATGGCTAATGTGCACGGCTTGTGTGCATGGCTACCGTGCAAGGCTAGTTTGCATGGCTAGGGTGCAAGGCTCGCATGCGAGGCTAGTGTGCAAGGCTGCGTGCAAGGGAAGCGTGCAGGGCGAGTGTGCGAGGCCACTGTGCACGGCGCCAGCACTAGCGAGCCATCATCCGCGTTGCCATGGCTCGCTTGGCCTTGGCTTGCCAGGCCCCGAC
>NW_027518874.1:5000-12500 GCF_043159265.1 Tasmannia lanceolata | reverse complement strand
CAGCGAAGGGTTTGAACCAAGATTTCCAGATGGATGGGGTGGGGTATTAGTATATCTGACACATGATTTAAATGTGAAAATTTGTCCTCTAAAAAGAGAAATATTGAATGAATAGATCGTATATGAGATTTTGCTATTTCTTTTTCTTCTAGGGAAGATACTAATCGTAGTGAGAATGGAATTTCCACAATGACTGCAAAAACCTCTGACATCATTTGAGAATCAAAATATTTGTTGTTCCCAACAAATAGATTTTGTTTAGAATCTTTAACCGAAAGAATCAAATGATTCTGTTGATGCATTCGAGTAATTAAACGTTTCACAATTAGTGAACTGAATTTATTGTCATAACCGAAAATTTCCATGGGTTTGTAAAGAATCGATCCATTTAAACCATGATCATGAGCAAGTGCATAGATATACTCCTGAAAGAGAAGCGGATATAGGAAGCATTGTTGTCGAGATCCGTCTATTTCTAAATATCCTTGTAATTCCTCCATTTGAAATGATACTTGAATCAAAAGCATAGAGATTTCTTGGGTTATCAAATAATACATAGTGCGATACGGTCAAAACAAGGTATCAAGGTATATAGTAATAAAAGAATCGATTAAGAAAAGAATGGATACCCCGGAGACAAGGAAGCCAATCAACAGATCCTCCATTTTTCCATCTAATTTTTTGTTTCGTTATAGTTACAAGAGATGACTGGAAATCCTTTATTTTTGCAAGCCGATCGCTCTTTTGACTTTGGAAAAATTCTCTTTATCAGTATACCGTTCTTCTACACATTCGTTTCCACTCCATAATCGAGAAAGAAAAGAATATTTAATAGTTAGGATTCATTAAAAAAAGGAATCGATAATCTACTCACAGGAGAACCCTTTCCCCCATCAGGCACTAATCTATTTTTAACATCTAATTAGATCGGGTAATCATTCGAATTAAGAACAAAAGCTCGTTACTTTTGGTTTCCCTATAATTGGAGCGATAGAGCCCTATCCATTTATTCACTCGATCCAATGGTGAATTGGTTTGGTCCCGTTCCAAGAATCAAAACAAGATTTTGTACCGATTCGGTAAGGATAAAGTATTATCAACAAAATTCTCCATTGATACGACATGCTATTTTTTCCATTCATTCCCTTTCAGGATCAGTCGTGGTCTTACAAACTATACCAATGGTATGGACGAATCCCTTGCTTCATCCAAATGTGTAAAAGATCATAGCCGCACTTAAAAGCCGAGTACTCTACCGTTGAGTTAGCAACCCGGAAAAATATGGTGTGTAGATACGATCGGAATAAAAATAAAACTCAAACCAAGAGATTGGGATTGGATTGCTCGACCCCGTCAAAACATTGAACTAGTAACAAACAAATCTAAAAGAAAATTTGATGATCAATTATGAACATCAAAATGAACAGATTAGATGAAAATACAACGAATTCCCGGATCAATATAGATGGATGCCAAAATTTATGGATCATCCATATTTTTATCAATATTTTTTTTTTTCATTTTTCATTAAGAAGATACTTCTTGTGTCGCAGCGAATCTGGCGAACTCACCATTTGAGTGAAATTGAAATAAAGTAAAGAAATAAAGAAACAAACTTATGAGGCTGGGATAAATGGATCTATTTATCCACGATCAAATTATATTTGATCGATACAACATTGTCAATATGAATTGAATGTTGGTTGAGAAAACAAATTCAATTAAAGAAAATAAGTACTTGTGTTGGATTGACACTACACAGATCAGAAATGAAGTGTGGATGGGGGAATAAATAAGAAAAAAAAAAAAGTAGGAAAAAAATCTCTAGTTTATTCAATAGAGGTACAATAAACAAGATTGACCCCTTGTTTGTTGGTGGAGTCCCAACGAAAACAATCCGATTGATGGTAATCCCATACCATCATTTTCTAGATCCGATTATTTCATCTATTCACTCGAGATTTTTTTTTCTATCTGTCTCATATCAATAAAAAAAGATTTTTTTTCGTTATCGTTATCTGATATGGGATTATAGAGGAGCAATAGTGAATAGGTATGAATAGAGTAAGAAAAATCGGAGTGGTGGAGAAAGAATTACACAAAGCTCGATAAGATACTGGGCACCCCCCTTTTTTGTTTATTTCATTTATTTCATTTCGTTTGATTAATTCGAAGTTCCTTAAAGACCTCTGCCTTCTTTGAAATATCATGAACAGTTCCTGTAGGTTGAGCGCCTTTTTCAAGGAAATATAGAATAGCAGGAACGTTTGAATAAGTTTGATTCTTTATCGGATCGTAAAAACCCACTTTACGAAGATCTCTTCCTTCTCTTTGGGATCGAACATCAATCGCAATGATTCGATAGATGACTCATTGGGATAGATATAGATGAACAATGCCCCCCCTAGAAACGTATAGGAGGTTTTCTCCTCATACGGCTCGAGAAAGAATGATTCGAGTTTGAATTTATGCTATGCATATCATATAGTGACAAATGTATCCATAAAATCATCAATTAGACTATAAGTTGAGTCGTTTTTTTTGTTCTTCCTTCCTTTCCTTTCCTGAAAAAAAAAAAGAAATATCATTCGTACTCATAACTCAAGTTGGGCAATTCTCAAAGAGCTTAAAGGGAAATCCTTGGACATTTGTTGAGCCGTCTCTAACCTCTTTTATTTGTCCCGCCTAGAATCTCTTTTTCTTCCTCATTCTGATCTAGTTCCAGTTGTTGAGACAATTGAAAATGGTGTTTCCTTGTTCCGGTATCCTTTATCTTTGCTTTGAATCATTGGGTTTAGACATTACTTCGGTGATCCTTAATCGTTTCAAAATGGTCGCAACATACCTTTTGTTATTTCTTTCTATTGAAAGAATCATACGAACGATTGATTCCCCTGTAATACACTTTTGATCAAAATAGTTTTACCAATTCCGGCAAATTTTACTTTGTTTTTTTTTATTCGAAACTTGTTGGAATTTGAACCTTTGGATTTCTATATCGAAGATATACTTACGAAGTTGTTCCAACTTATTGATTGGCACTAACCCTAGATCCTTCCCCTTGATAAATGAATCAATACTTTATACTCGAGCTACATCATGTACTATTTACAACCCCCAATTTTGGGGGGTCCTAGTAGAACAGAACAAACTATGTCGAGCCAAGAGCATCTTCATTGATATATAAAATGGTGGATGCAAGAATCCACAGCCGATCATGTCTTTCAAGTCGCACGTTGCTTTCTACCACATCGTTTCAAACGAAGTTTTACCATAACATTCCTCTAATTTTGAACCGGTATGGAATTGATTCAATATGGAATCCGGAATAGTCATTGGCTCAATCGGTACGCTCAATCGGTACACAGCAGTCCATACTTTTATATTTATATATATATAAATTATATATATAAATAGATATTTATATCTATATTTTGATTTTGATATATATTTTGATATCTATATTATAGATATTTTGATATATATATGGATGGATAGGTATTCATCTAGAGAAGGCCCCACAAGCAAAGACAAAGATTCAATCTTACCCCATATTCGACCGTATGAATGAAACACATTTCTAAAAAAGACGAATAAACGAATTACTTAACACTTCTTTACATCTACATCTTCAACAGATTGTTCGGGACAATCAATCATGAAGGATCCAACTCTTTCTCGAACAACTAAATTAAAGAAAGGTCTTTAATTAGATTCTCAATACTCAATACCGGAACAAAATAAGTCATTAGCCAAATAAGCTATTCCAATGACTCGGAAAAGTCGCAAATGAATCGATTATAGACTAGGTTCATCAATCTCGCGCTTCTTCAAGTATCTAAGGATTGATAAAGGAATCATGAAAAAAGGTTTCAAGAATTTCCTACTTCGACATCATAATTTCCTACTTCGACATCATTATCATTAATGGAAATAAGTTTTCCTGTAATGACTAAATTTGATCATCATAAGACATAAGAGAAATCCATGTTCCTTTTCCAATTGAATCATTAATGATTTAAAGCAGGTAGATGGATCGAGAAACAAATTCAATTTATTTGTTTTCATGGGGATGGGATGGATGGAAAAAAGCTCTCATGTAAGATAAGATTAAGGTTGTTATTCTTCCATCTGATTGATAAAACCAGAACCGTAGGAGTATGATCTTTCCGTATCCATCAGATACACAGAACAATTGTCAACGGGAGTAATCATAGATATTTAAGGTAAGGTATCAAAGATCTTTTTCACCGCAGCCGAAATACCGGTATCACTGAAATAGAACAAACAATAACAATACATGTAGGCATGGTTCATTTTATACAGATTTTGCTTTACTTTAGGTTTAGTAACCCTTCCATAAATTCTATCAAGTCAAAAGTAAAGTGAATGGAATATATGAATCTTCCTCCCAATCACTACATTGACTTCCAATTATTTATTGTAGCCAGATGCAAAAAAAAAAAAAGCAATTAGGCTCAAAGAAAAAAAATCTGTTCCATATTGCACTTTATTGTTTATTAATGAGATCCGGACGACACAGATATTGAAAAATTGATACCTTCCATTGCCGATTAACTCGAATTCTATGGGGATCATGAATCATACCCCAAGACAATCAAATAATAAAAGATCCTCTTGCGGTATGTTATATTATCTTGTATAGGTACAAAGCAAAATGGGTCCAGATCAATTCGTTGTTCTTAATTTTGATTTTACCCCACCCACACCCAGTCTTAAGAACTTTAATCCCAGTGATGTAATTAGTCCCAAGAACTCCCTCCTGTTTAGGATTCAGGATCCACATAGAATTAGTCATTTTGACTAACATGTTTAGTTTCGAAAAAATAGAGATCTTATCTTTCGCATTTCAACTTAGAATGCATCATGTGAGAATCAAAATATAATAGATGGGCATAAAGTTTCTATAAGTGACTAACTTACCCCAATATGAATATGAGTAGAGCGGGACGGGCATACACTGAACGGCCCATCCCATTTTTTTTTTAATTCAACTTTGATCTATGTTCCCATCCTACCTAATATCAAAAAGGTAAAAGATGTTTATTTCCATCCGCAATTTATACTCGATTCTTTTTCTTACAATTGGAAATCGAAAGGAATCTATGATTCATAGAAGAATCATTAGAACTCAGAAAGAAAAATTGGATCATATTGTATCCAACCTTATACCTTATACTCTTAAACAGAAGATTGTTAAAGAGAACAATCTTTGTTTTGATAGAAGCGGTCTGGGACGGAAGGATTCGAACCTCCGAGTAACGGGACCAAAACCCGCTGCCTTACCACTTGGCCACGCCCCATTTAGATTTCAATTCGACACTAATAAACACTAATATTGTTATTGGTTATTCGTCAATTCCAGCCCAAATATCTATGGAATAGGTTGTTGCTAGGATTCTATACGTGTAAATGTAGAATGAAAATGAATTCATTGATCATTCCATATAAGTCAATTAAGATATTGTATGAAAGTATGATTCCTTCTATTCTCATTTGAGAATTGAAGGATTTTTGATTGGGGGAAGTTCAAAGAAAAAGAAAGAAGGATTTTTTGTCTTCTCTTCTTTCTTAATTTTTCCCTTATATCAATAACTCAATAAAAATGAAATTATCTCCAAGAACGAAATATTTCTTATGCTTAATATCTTTAGTTTGATCTGTATCTGTCTTAATTCTGCCCTTCATTCGAGTAGCTTTTTCTTCGCCAAATTGCCCGAAGCTTATGCTTTTTTCAATCCAATCGTAGATTTTATGCCAGTCATACCTGTGCTCTTTTTTCTCTTAGCCCTTGTTTGGCAAGCTGCTGTAAGTTTTCGATGAGATCTTTAATACTGTCCTAGAAACATTCATATTCATGATTTATTCGATAAAATAAATTCAACTCTAACATAACAATTGATAAGATCAGATAAGTCTTACATTATGAACCCTCGATTCAAAGATTGAAATTCTTTTGCTTTTTGATAGCCGCGATGAATCTGGATCACCTAATTTCCGCATTATGCCCTTCCAGTTCCAGGGGTCAAAGACCCCATTATGGTACCCCATAATACCTAATTGGGGTATGACAAGATAATTTTGGTAACAAAGGAATTCCTGCAAATTCCTTTCTTTTCTAGAAACCACTTTTTCATTTCTTTTCTTGGTGTCAAGGATATGTGGTACAAAAATAGAGAATCTATTCCCTTATTTCCTTTGCAAAAAACAAAAAAAAAATGATCTTGGAGATTGTGCAATGCTTACTCTCAAACTCTTCGTTTACACAGTAGTGATATTCTTTGTTTCTCTCTTCATCTTCGGATTCCTATCTAATGATCCAGGACGTAATCCTGGACGTGAGGAATAAAAAAATCAGAGATTTTTCATTATTTCCTTGCTTGATTTCTGCATTTTCCTATGCTTTTCTCTATTCCAGACATTTAACTATGATAAAGGACTTGATATTTTTTCGAATTCGAAAGATAAATCTCAAGTGATCCGAGGGAACGGAGAAAGAGGGATTCGAACCCTCGGTACGAACAGCTCGTACAACGGATTAGCAATCCGTCGCTTTAGTCCACTCAGCCATCTCTCCCAATTACAAAAAGATAATTCATATGCGACGCCTGAAGTAAATATTGATCAAAGTCTTTCTTTATCTTTATTTATTTATTTTATACATTTATTTATACTTACTATATTATACTTACTATATATATACGAATTATCTTTATTTATTTATTTTATACATTTATTTATACTTACTATATTATACTTACTATATATATACGAATTTTATCCGCAATTCAATTTGGATAACGATTCGAAACAGATATCTCCAATAGAAAGAGTACGTCTTTGATTTCGTCCGAAGGGTTCTTTTATTCCCCCGGCCTGGCCAGTACAGTACCTAGCCAGGCCGTTCCTTCTTTTGTTCCAATGAATCATGGATCAAATTATTTTTCTGATTTGAAAACCAAATTGTTATTGAAGCAGCAACAAGAGCAAGAAGGACTATTTCCATTCCTATGATAGGAGTTTCATTTCTTATTATTTTTTCTTTTTCCTTTTCTCGATTTCCCTACTGGAATAAAAAAACATACATATTCTATTTCTATTAGAACTCATTTATTTCTTCAAGGGACAAGCTTTGTTTGAACATTTGAGTCCACAAACACAAACAAAATGAATACTATGATTTTTTACTAGATCTAATTGACCCCAATTCAGAAGATCGGACAGGTGAATGAATAGGGAAGAAAGGAATAGCTTCGAAAAAAGATAAGACTCAAATTAAAACTCTCCTTCTTTATTTTTATTTTTTTGAGAAAATCGTTTCTTTGCTTGAAAGACTCGAGGAAGAAGTTGAAAAAAAAAAATGGAGCTATGGATTCTTGCGCAACTTAACTCAATCTTATGTTCCGACTTAAATGGATCTTTCAGGCCGGGACTGTCAGTAATAACTCCACCAGCAAAAGAAAAGATATAACTTGTTAT
>NW_027518874.1:0-2500 GCF_043159265.1 Tasmannia lanceolata | reverse complement strand
CTGAAATTTCACCTCTCCCATCAATAGGTTTAGCCAGAGCATTTATAACACGACCTAAATAAGCCTCGCTCACTGGTATCTGAGCAATTCTTCCTGTTGCTTTTACAGAACTTCCCTCTTGTATCATCAAACCGTCACCCATTAATACAACACCAACATTATTTGATTCCAAATTCAGAGCAATGCCTACGGTACCCTCTTCAAATTCTACTAATTCCCCTGCCATTACTTGATCAAGACCATGAATACGAGCAATACCGTCGCCTACTTGAAGTACGGTGCCGGTATTCACAATCGTGACTTCTCTATTATATTGTTCAATACGTTCACGGATAATATTACTAATTTCGTCGACTCGAAGGGTTACCATTAGTGTCTCTTAATTCTTTTTCGGAAGCAAAGCGAGAAAAAAAAATAATGCCTACAGTGGAAGGGCTAATCAGTTATTTCTTTCATGGCCCCGAGCATGCCAATATTAGCACTGATGGTGCGTAAATGTAACTCACTGTTCAAACAACTATTCAGAGTTCCTAGAGCTCCTTGTAAGGCTTGCTGGAACACTCGTTGTCGTACCTGATTGATTGCTCGTTGTTCTTCAAAACTAATGGTTTCATTTTTGAAATTTTCTAATCGTTCCAAATTATTATAAGTAGCATTAATCAAATTCTCTTTTTCTCGTTCTATCTCAGAGTATCCATTCATTCTAAACTCATCTGCTTCCATTTCCACTTTCCGTAAGCGAGCCCGGGCTTTTTCGAGCTGCTCAATGGCTCTTCCACGTAGTTCTTCTGAATTTCGAATAGTACTCAAGATCCTCTGTTTTCGATTATCTAATAAATCACTTAATGAAAGTAGATTATCTTCCCATTCATTTCACAACTAAACTTCCATGATCTCTTCCCGAACCAAACATGAATCTTTCAATTCATTTGGCTCTCACGCTCAGTTACTTAATGGGCATTCCCATATCTTTTAATGTAATGAGCCTGCCCTCTCTTCTCTGTTCGTATTCCACGATATCGAAACTGATACAAGACCAGAACAGAATATTCGGAGGACTCTTCCGACCAGACAAAAAATCTGTAATTGTCAGCAAAGTTGTTTATTTTTTTTTTTATTTATTATTTTATGAATTTTTCATTTTTTTTTTTCTTCAAATCCAAAGAATTCTTCTTATTTTATACACAGGCCGTCGATTTAGCGTTGGATACAAAAAGGGGGCGAGGCACCCATTTGTTTTTTTTTTTCATTTTTCAATAAATGGTTCAAATCATTTTATTGATATGAGTGTTCTATATCAGATAAATTGCCAACTATTCTATTCATTTTTAAACCATATCCGTACTAACGTAGTGGTAGAAAGAGTACCATGTTGTGCCTGGACTTCAAACGGTTTAGCTTTAACCATGTTAATGGTCCCACATTATTGGTTGATAGAGAATCAAAGTCGATTTACCAATGAGTCACGAAATGCTATGGTTCTTACATATGATTTCTGAATTTATTCAGAAGTAATTCGTTGAGATCGTGCACCTTTCTTTCCTAGTTATAACTTTCCTATTTATAAATAAATAAGTAAATAAGTGCAGCTGGTTGGATCCAGCCTATTCTTGAAATACACAACTCGCACACACTCCCTTTCCAAAAAAGATCAATACACCAAGCACTACACTTAGATTTATTGGATTTGTTGCTAAAATATCGGTATTAAGCCCGAAACTCCCGGCGTATGACCAGTGACCCAAGGAAACGAAAGAATCGGTTACATTTTTCATATGCTCTCCTCTTATAGATAGGACTAACAAAATTAATTGAACAGAGTTTTCTTTATTGTATAATTTCGCCCCACTTTTGATTGATTTCTTTTTATTTATTTACTTATTTATAAATATGAATTTATTTATAAAATAGATTCATTTCATTTTGAAATTTCATTTATTCTTTATTATTATTTCAATTGAAGTTCCCAATCCAATAAAATACTTATTAATATGAGGTCCCGGGTCTCATGCCAATTGCGAAATACCTCGTTTGTTACAACGCTTCCTAAAAGTGAAAAAAAAAAAAGGGTTCCATTAAGGATGGAAAGGAAGAAAGCGAGTGGATCTACTAATTCCTCATCCTCAAATCAGCCTTTTCCCTGGGGTGGGGTATTGTCTCAACGAATAAGTGGTTGTAGGAGTAAAGTGTTGATATAATTCGAAGAAGCAAGCGGCAAGTTCACGGCAATCAAATAAGAAAAAAATAAGTACGTATTTTTCACATTTATAGGATTAAACAAAAGGATTCGCAAATAAAAGCGCTAATGCCACGACCAGTCCGTAAATTGTTAAAGCTTCCATAAAAGCCAGACTAAGCAATAAAGTACCTCGTATTTTACCCTCTGCTTCTGGTTGTCTCGCAATACCTTCTACAGCTTGGCCCGCAGCAGTACCTTGACCAACTCCAGGTCCAATTGAAGCAAGCCCTACGGCCAATCCAGCAGCAATAACGGAAGCGG
>NW_027518873.1:30000-35707 GCF_043159265.1 Tasmannia lanceolata | reverse complement strand
ATTGGAGCGATAGAGCCCTATCCATTTATTCACTCGATCCAATGGTGAATTGGTTTGGTCCCGTTCCAAGAATCAAAACAAGATTTTGTACCGATTCGGTAAGGATAAAGTATTATCAACAAAATTCTCCATTGATACGACATGCTATTTTTTCCATTCATTCCCTTTCAGGATCAGTCGTGGTCTTACAAACTATACCAATGGTATGGACGAATCCCTTGCTTCATCCAAATGTGTAAAAGATCATAGCCGCACTTAAAAGCCGAGTACTCTACCGTTGAGTTAGCAACCCGGAAAAATATGGTGTGTAGATACGATCGGAATAAAAATAAAACTCAAACCAAGAGATTGGGATTGGATTGCTCGACCCCGTCAAAACATTGAACTAGTAACAAACAAATCTAAAAGAAAATTTGATGATCAATTATGAACATCAAAATGAACAGATTAGATGAAAATACAACGAATTCCCGGATCAATATAGATGGATGCCAAAATTTATGGATCATCCATATTTTTATCAATATTTTTTTTTTTCATTTTTCATTAAGAAGATACTTCTTGTGTCGCAGCGAATCTGGCGAACTCACCATTTGAGTGAAATTGAAATAAAGTAAAGAAATAAAGAAACAAACTTATGAGGCTGGGATAAATGGATCTATTTATCCACGATCAAATTATATTTGATCGATACAACATTGTCAATATGAATTGAATGTTGGTTGAGAAAACAAATTCAATTAAAGAAAATAAGTACTTGTGTTGGATTGACACTACACAGATCAGAAATGAAGTGTGGATGGGGGAATAAATAAGAAAAAAAAAAAAGTAGGAAAAAAATCTCTAGTTTATTCAATAGAGGTACAATAAACAAGATTGACCCCTTGTTTGTTGGTGGAGTCCCAACGAAAACAATCCGATTGATGGTAATCCCATACCATCATTTTCTAGATCCGATTATTTCATCTATTCACTCGAGATTTTTTTTTCTATCTGTCTCATATCAATAAAAAAAGATTTTTTTTCGTTATCGTTATCTGATATGGGATTATAGAGGAGCAATAGTGAATAGGTATGAATAGAGTAAGAAAAATCGGAGTGGTGGAGAAAGAATTACACAAAGCTCGATAAGATACTGGGCACCCCCCTTTTTTGTTTATTTCATTTATTTCATTTCGTTTGATTAATTCGAAGTTCCTTAAAGACCTCTGCCTTCTTTGAAATATCATGAACAGTTCCTGTAGGTTGAGCGCCTTTTTCAAGGAAATATAGAATAGCAGGAACGTTTGAATAAGTTTGATTCTTTATCGGATCGTAAAAACCCACTTTACGAAGATCTCTTCCTTCTCTTTGGGATCGAACATCAATCGCAATGATTCGATAGATGACTCATTGGGATAGATTAGATGAACAATGCCCCCCCTAGAAACGTATAGGAGGTTTTCTCCTCATACGGCTCGAGAAAGAATGATTCGAGTTTGAATTTATGCTATGCATATCATATAGTGACAAATGTATCCATAAAATCATCAATTAGACTATAAGTTGAGTCGTTTTTTTTGTTCTTCCTTCCTTTCCTTTCCTGAAAAAAAAAAAGAAATATCATTCGTACTCATAACTCAAGTTGGGCAATTCTCAAAGAGCTTAAAGGGAAATCCTTGGACATTTGTTGAGCCGTCTCTAACCTCTTTTATTTGTCCCGCCTAGAATCTCTTTTTCTTCCTCATTCTGATCTAGTTCCAGTTGTTGAGACAATTGAAAATGGTGTTTCCTTGTTCCGGTATCCTTTATCTTTGCTTTGAATCATTGGGTTTAGACATTACTTCGGTGATCCTTAATCGTTTCAAAATGGTCGCAACATACCTTTTGTTATTTCTTTCTATTGAAAGAATCATACGAACGATTGATTCCCCTGTAATACACTTTTGATCAAAATAGTTTTACCAATTCCGGCAAATTTTACTTTGTTTTTTTTTATTCGAAACTTGTTGGAATTTGAACCTTTGGATTTCTATATCGAAGATATACTTACGAAGTTGTTCCAACTTATTGATTGGCACTAACCCTAGATCCTTCCCCTTGATAAATGAATCAATACTTTATACTCGAGCTACATCATGTACTATTTACAACCCCCAATTTTGGGGGGTCCTAGTAGAACAGAACAAACTATGTCGAGCCAAGAGCATCTTCATTGATATATAAAATGGTGGATGCAAGAATCCACAGCCGATCATGTCTTTCAAGTCGCACGTTGCTTTCTACCACATCGTTTCAAACGAAGTTTTACCATAACATTCCTCTAATTTTGAACCGGTATGGAATTGATTCAATATGGAATCCGGAATAGTCATTGGCTCAATCGGTACGCTCAATCGGTACACAGCAGTCCATACTTTTATATTTATATATATATAAATTATATATATAAATAGATATTTATATCTATATTTTGATTTTGATATATATTTTGATATCTATATTATAGATATTTTGATATATATATGGATGGATAGGTATTCATCTAGAGAAGGCCCCACAAGCAAAGACAAAGATTCAATCTTACCCCATATTCGACCGTATGAATGAAACACATTTCTAAAAAAGACGAATAAACGAATTACTTAACACTTCTTTACATCTACATCTTCAACAGATTGTTCGGGACAATCAATCATGAAGGATCCAACTCTTTCTCGAACAACTAAATTAAAGAAAGGTCTTTAATTAGATTCTCAATACTCAATACCGGAACAAAATAAGTCATTAGCCAAATAAGCTATTCCAATGACTCGGAAAAGTCGCAAATGAATCGATTATAGACTAGGTTCATCAATCTCGCGCTTCTTCAAGTATCTAAGGATTGATAAAGGAATCATGAAAAAAGGTTTCAAGAATTTCCTACTTCGACATCATAATTTCCTACTTCGACATCATTATCATTAATGGAAATAAGTTTTCCTGTAATGACTAAATTTGATCATCATAAGACATAAGAGAAATCCATGTTCCTTTTCCAATTGAATCATTAATGATTTAAAGCAGGTAGATGGATCGAGAAACAAATTCAATTTATTTGTTTTCATGGGGATGGGATGGATGGAAAAAAGCTCTCATGTAAGATAAGATTAAGGTTGTTATTCTTCCATCTGATTGATAAAACCAGAACCGTAGGAGTATGATCTTTCCGTATCCATCAGATACACAGAACAATTGTCAACGGGAGTAATCATAGATATTTAAGGTAAGGTATCAAAGATCTTTTTCACCGCAGCCGAAATACCGGTATCACTGAAATAGAACAAACAATAACAATACATGTAGGCATGGTTCATTTTATACAGATTTTGCTTTACTTTAGGTTTAGTAACCCTTCCATAAATTCTATCAAGTCAAAAGTAAAGTGAATGGAATATATGAATCTTCCTCCCAATCACTACATTGACTTCCAATTATTTATTGTAGCCAGATGCAAAAAAAAAAAAAGCAATTAGGCTCAAAGAAAAAAAATCTGTTCCATATTGCACTTTATTGTTTATTAATGAGATCCGGACGACACAGATATTGAAAAATTGATACCTTCCATTGCCGATTAACTCGAATTCTATGGGGATCATGAATCATACCCCAAGACAATCAAATAATAAAAGATCCTCTTGCGGTATGTTATATTATCTTGTATAGGTACAAAGCAAAATGGGTCCAGATCAATTCGTTGTTCTTAATTTTGATTTTACCCCACCCACACCCAGTCTTAAGAACTTTAATCCCAGTGATGTAATTAGTCCCAAGAACTCCCTCCTGTTTAGGATTCAGGATCCACATAGAATTAGTCATTTTGACTAACATGTTTAGTTTCGAAAAAATAGAGATCTTATCTTTCGCATTTCAACTTAGAATGCATCATGTGAGAATCAAAATATAATAGATGGGCATAAAGTTTCTATAAGTGACTAACTTACCCCAATATGAATATGAGTAGAGCGGGACGGGCATACACTGAACGGCCCATCCCATTTTTTTTTTAATTCAACTTTGATCTATGTTCCCATCCTACCTAATATCAAAAAGGTAAAAGATGTTTATTTCCATCCGCAATTTATACTCGATTCTTTTTCTTACAATTGGAAATCGAAAGGAATCTATGATTCATAGAAGAATCATTAGAACTCAGAAAGAAAAATTGGATCATATTGTATCCAACCTTATACCTTATACTCTTAAACAGAAGATTGTTAAAGAGAACAATCTTTGTTTTGATAGAAGCGGTCTGGGACGGAAGGATTCGAACCTCCGAGTAACGGGACCAAAACCCGCTGCCTTACCACTTGGCCACGCCCCATTTAGATTTCAATTCGACACTAATAAACACTAATATTGTTATTGGTTATTCGTCAATTCCAGCCCAAATATCTATGGAATAGGTTGTTGCTAGGATTCTATACGTGTAAATGTAGAATGAAAATGAATTCATTGATCATTCCATATAAGTCAATTAAGATATTGTATGAAAGTATGATTCCTTCTATTCTCATTTGAGAATTGAAGGATTTTTGATTGGGGGAAGTTCAAAGAAAAAGAAAGAAGGATTTTTTGTCTTCTCTTCTTTCTTAATTTTTCCCTTATATCAATAACTCAATAAAAATGAAATTATCTCCAAGAACGAAATATTTCTTATGCTTAATATCTTTAGTTTGATCTGTATCTGTCTTAATTCTGCCCTTCATTCGAGTAGCTTTTTCTTCGCCAAATTGCCCGAAGCTTATGCTTTTTTCAATCCAATCGTAGATTTTATGCCAGTCATACCTGTGCTCTTTTTTCTCTTAGCCCTTGTTTGGCAAGCTGCTGTAAGTTTTCGATGAGATCTTTAATACTGTCCTAGAAACATTCATATTCATGATTTATTCGATAAAATAAATTCAACTCTAACATAACAATTGATAAGATCAGATAAGTCTTACATTATGAACCCTCGATTCAAAGATTGAAATTCTTTTGCTTTTTGATAGCCGCGATGAATCTGGATCACCTAATTTCCGCATTATGCCCTTCCAGTTCCAGGGGTCAAAGACCCCATTATGGTACCCCATAATACCTAATTGGGGTATGACAAGATAATTTTGGTAACAAAGGAATTCCTGCAAATTCCTTTCTTTTCTAGAAACCACTTTTTCATTTCTTTTCTTGGTGTCAAGGATATGTGGTACAAAAATAGAGAATCTATTCCCTTATTTCCTTTGCAAAAAACAAAAAAAAAATGATCTTGGAGATTGTGCAATGCTTACTCTCAAACTCTTCGTTTACACAGTAGTGATATTCTTTGTTTCTCTCTTCATCTTCGGATTCCTATCTAATGATCCAGGACGTAATCCTGGACGTGAGGAATAAAAAAATCAGAGATTTTTCATTATTTCCTTGCTTGATTTCTGCATTTTCCTATGCTTTTCTCTATTCCAGACATTTAACTATGATAAAGGACTTGATATTTTTTCGAATTCGAAAGATAAATCTCAAGTGATCCGAGGGAACGGAGAAAGAGGGATTCGAACCCTCGGTACGAACAGCTCGTACAACGGATTAGCAATCCGTCGCTTTAGTCCACTCAGCCATCTCTCCCAATTACAAAAAGATAATTCATATGCGACGCCTGAAGTAAATATTGATCAAAGTCTTTCTTTATCTTTATTTATTTATTTTATACATTTAT
>NW_027518873.1:12500-25000 GCF_043159265.1 Tasmannia lanceolata | reverse complement strand
GTTGCTAAAATATCGGTATTAAGCCCGAAACTCCCGGCGTATGACCAGTGACCCAAGGAAACGAAAGAATCGGTTACATTTTTCATATGCTCTCCTCTTATAGATAGGACTAACAAAATTAATTGAACAGAGTTTTCTTTATTGTATAATTTCGCCCCACTTTTGATTGATTTCTTTTTATTTATTTACTTATTTATAAATATGAATTTATTTATAAAATAGATTCATTTCATTTTGAAATTTCATTTATTCTTTATTATTATTTCAATTGAAGTTCCCAATCCAATAAAATACTTATTAATATGAGGTCCCGGGTCTCATGCCAATTGCGAAATACCTCGTTTGTTACAACGCTTCCTAAAAGTGAAAAAAAAAAAAGGGTTCCATTAAGGATGGAAAGGAAGAAAGCGAGTGGATCTACTAATTCCTCATCCTCAAATCAGCCTTTTCCCTGGGGTGGGGTATTGTCTCAACGAATAAGTGGTTGTAGGAGTAAAGTGTTGATATAATTCGAAGAAGCAAGCGGCAAGTTCACGGCAATCAAATAAGAAAAAAATAAGTACGTATTTTTCACATTTATAGGATTAAACAAAAGGATTCGCAAATAAAAGCGCTAATGCCACGACCAGTCCGTAAATTGTTAAAGCTTCCATAAAAGCCAGACTAAGCAATAAAGTACCTCGTATTTTACCCTCTGCTTCTGGTTGTCTCGCAATACCTTCTACAGCTTGGCCCGCAGCAGTACCTTGACCAACTCCAGGTCCAATTGAAGCAAGCCCTACGGCCAATCCAGCAGCAATAACGGAAGCGGCAGAAATCAGTGGATTCATGGTAAGCTCCTCGCACCAAAATAAAGAAATGGTTAATGATACAATCACTGAATTATGACTTATTATTCCATCACTAAGATCCATCGGGTCGAAGTAACTAAGAACTCCAAATTGAAGTGATGATATTACTGAATCATCATAACTGCTTCAATATCTCGTTTTTAGTTCCTATCCATGGAGTCTTTGTAAAGTCATACGATTCTAGTTCTTCCATTTCTTTGTTCCGAACCACTCTTTCAATTCTTCGCTCTTTCTCTTCTATATCCTTAACTTCATCTGTTTATTCATTCAATCCACAGCCAAAGATGAAACGGAAGTCCTTCCGTTGGAATCCATCTAACTTCAGTGGGATGGGAAATAATATATATGGATAGTCCATATATAACTCGTGAATATCTAATATCACATATACATATGTTTCTTCCATAACGTAAACCATTCGTATCTTATATTGAATTGGATTATAGAATCATTCTTCGAAACATACACAGGGATTGAATTATAGCCATTACATATACCCAGCTCAACCTCCCTAACCTACCTTTTTCTGAATCTTATTTGTTTGTAAACTTTTCTCTTCCTTTTCTTTATCATTATTGCGCATTGATATAAACGGATGGATTCATCAGCCCGAACCATTCCATATCCATATCAAGATTTGATTGATCCAATTGCAGACAATTTTTGTCAACCATTGAATTGATAGAACATAGTTTTTTTGTTTAGGCATACGTCGGAAACAGATAACATAACAATTCTTTCTTATTCAAATTATGAATCGTAATACCGTAATCGTAATTGACTGATATAAATAGAATATCAATTGGAGAGGTATGACGTAAATGGACCAAACGGGAATCTTAGGAAAAAAGATCTTTTCGATCTCTTTCCTTTTTTTTTTTTTAATTCCCTAATATCGTACATCTTTATTGACCCTACTCTAAATCGTATCTACCATATTTGTAGATATCCATCATGTTCCCCAAGTAGATTATCTTGAGCCACCCATGAGTTGGGATAGTCTTGTTTTTTTTTTCAAAAAAAAAAAAACAAGACTATTTTGGAAGCTAGTCAATGATGACCCTCCATGGATTCACCTATATAAGCCGCGGCTAAAGTCGCAAAAATAAGAGCTTGAATCCCGCTTGTGAATAATCCAAGAAACATGACAGGTATAGGAACCACTAAAGGTACTAAAGAAACAAGAACAACAACTACTAATTCATCAGCCAATATATTCCCGAAAAGTCGAAAACTAAGTGATAAAGGTTTTGTGAAATCTTCTAGGATGTTAATTGGTAAAAGTATTGGAGTTGGTTGAATGTATTTACCGAAATAGCCCAATCCCTTTTTAGTAAGACCCGCATAGAAATATGCCACTGACGTGGGTAAAGCTAAAGCAACAGTAGTATTTATATCATTCGTGGGTGCAGCTAACTCCCCATGAGGTAACTGTATGATTTTCCGAGGTAAAAGAGCACCTGACCAGTTAGAAACAAAAATAAATAGGAACATAGTTCCAATAAAAGGAACCCAAGGACCATAATCTTCTCCAATCTGAGTTTTGCTCAAGTCTCGAATGAATTCAAGTACATATTCGAAGAAATTCTGACTGTTAGTTGGAATGGTTTGTGGGTTCCGAACAGCTATAGTGGCTGAACCTAATAAGATAGCAATTACGACCCAAGAAGTGATAAGTACTTGGGCATGGACTTGGAAACCCCCTATTTGCCAATAGAAATGTTGGCCTACTTCCACACCGGATAGATCGTATAACCCTTTGAGTGTGTTGATGGAACATGGTAGAACATTCATATTGCCCTCTGACAGAAATAGAACTTAAAAAAGAATTATTTTGATTCAACCCTCTCTTTCTCGACTCGACTACTTTAAATCGTATATTTAGGATACCAAGTAATCACATAATATCCCCAGTGATTTTGATCTCTTTTTTGAGATTCAGAAATAGTAACCGATTAAATCAATCTATGGGGTTCAAAAAGTCATTGGCTTATCTTATTATTAATCAACGATTTCTTATATAGCTAGAACGACCCTCACAAATTGCGGATACTAATTTGTTAAGAATCAATCGGATTGACGCTATAGCGTCATCGTTGGCTGGAATAGAAATATCTGCGAGATCCGGGTTACAATTTGTATCGATTAAGCAAATCGTCGGAATCCCTAAAGTGAGACATTCTCGAAGAGCCGTATATTCTTCTTGCTGATCAACGATGATTACAATATCGGGTAAGCCCGTCATATATTTGATCCCACCCAAATATGTTTGCAGGTGAGATAATTGTCTCTTCAACATTGCTGCATCTCTTTTCGGTAGACGGTTGAGTTTCCCCGCCTTTTGTTCCGCTTTCAAATCCCTAAACTTATGAAGTCTCGTTTCTGTAGTGGACCAATTCGTTGACATACCACCGAGCCATTTTTTATTAACATAATGACACCGAGCCTTTATTGCAGCTGATGCTACTGAATCAGCTGCTTTATTTTTGGTACCAACTATTAAGAAGTGTTTTCCCACCTACTTGCTGCATCAAAAACTAAATCACAGGCTTCTGACAAAAAACGAGCAGTTCTAGTAAGATTTGTAATATGAATACCTTTACGCTTTGCAGAGATGTAAGGTGCCATTCTAGGATTCCATTTCCTAGTACCATGACCAAAATGAACTCCTGCTTCCATCATCTCTTCTAAATTAATGTTCCAATATCTTCTTGTCATTTTTCCCCACACTTTCTCTTTTTTTTTTTTTTAAGAGACGAGGTACCCTGAAATAAATAATTGTTCCGACGGAACCTTCTCCCGGAGATTGACCCTTGATACATGGTCCAAGTGATTAATTCCTTTCTATTCGTTATTATCTTTATTACCCAATAAAAAGACCGGACCATACCATATAATTAAAGTTAAAAGAAAAGAATCAATTTGCTCTTAGGAATCATGAAATCCCGTAAATTATTGTTCTGGTGTATTATGGAAATTATTTGGGATGTAAGAACCAAATAATTCTCTGTGGTGGAACAAAATATCTCTAATTTCCCCCTCGAATAGATTCTTCTTTTTGATTTCCAAGGGAATGTTGTTGTCTTGCCTTGAACGGTGCACTAATCCCTTGAATCCGGTACCAACAGGTATCATCCCCCCCAGAACAACGTTCTCTTTCAGGCCTTTCAACCAATCAATACGACCTCGTAGAGCGGCTTTTGCTAAAACTCGAGCAGTTTCTTGAAAACTTGCTTCGGATATGAAACTTTGAGTATTCAGAGATGCCCTGGTAATTCCCAATAAGATGGCTCGGTAACAGATCGCTTCTTCCAAAGCACGCCCTGTTCGTTCCGCTCGAAACAATCCTATTAGTTCTCCGGGTGAAAAAACATTAGACATTCCATCTTCTGAAACCAACACTTTTGATGTTATTTGACGTACAATAATCTCTATATGCCTATTATGGATTTGCACCCCCTGGGATCGATAAACCCTTTGGATCTTATTAACCAAAGAGATACGACTTTGCGCTATGGTTAGCTCAGCACCAATCAAGAATTCCCACGGAATTCCAAGAATTCTTTTTATATGTTCGTTCCAACCCTCAACCCTCTTTTCTAGGTTCATCGATATTGAATCAATCGAACGCACTTCTAACACTTGTTCCACTTTTGGAAGACCTTGCGTTATATCACCCGATCTCGATTTTTCATATATAAATGTAACTAATGTATCCCCTTCGTAAAGGATTTCTCCATAATGACCATGAACGGTTGCCCCTGGGGTGGCCAAATGAGGCTTAGCTGATCTTATGACTAAGGAGTCAACATGAACAATTAGAACTTGACCAGATTTTATCTGTGGTCCATATTTGGATATACATACATTTTCACAAATAAACTGTCCGAGGACAATTATTTTGGATGTCTTCTCACAATAATCGTGATGGAGAAAGCACCAAGTCAAATCGAATGGATGAAAAATGATGTTCCTGCATGGATAGGGATTATAAATTCTCCCATTTTCATCCATTAAATAATATTTAAGTACTTGTAAAGTCTGTTTTAAATTGTCAAGTAGCAAATATTTATTTAACAAGATCTGATTATGAGTTATTAAATAGTAAGGTGAATAAAAATTCGCAATTTTAGGTACAGTCCCTAAGGGACCCAACGAATTCCTAATCGGAATCATGGGATCCTCTTTAATTTGAATTGATTCTTTTGTCACATTGTGAGATTTAGAACCATTGAATGGACCAATTCGAGAACAATTGGATAATGACAAAATTAGAAAAGATTGGCATTCCTTATTTCTATTCAGCAACGTACGAATAGTTCCTTGATGTTGGGTAAGTGATTGAATCCTCCTCGCCTTGGAATAAAAAGGATTGATATTGGTGTGATCTGATCCATTATCTGGGATCAATCCCGAACCCGCCATATCATTCCTTTTTCCGATATACGAAATAGGGGACTTCACTAAGTCAATTCTTATGAAATCTCGAATCAGATCATTTGCCCTCACTTCAACAATGGAAGCCTGAACCTTTTCTATAGAACCATTTCGGTCTTGGTCCCAATTCAATACTAAACAAGTACGAACTAATTGAATACTTGTGTAATAAATTCCTCGAATTGGTTTGCCATTTCTATAAAGGATATAATTTTCAACTCGGAATTTCACATTATCCCTTTCTTGCAACAGATCCTGGGGAAAAAGCGTTGCTAAATTGATACCATCAGCTATTTCATATGTGACTACGGATCGAACCGAAACAAAATACTTTTTCTTGGTAGGTGTGATCCGTTGGACATAGATCCAATTTTGTAATTTTTTTGATTCCTTAGAATTTTTTTTTCCCGTTCCTGGTGGTATCAAGATGCCGCTGTGCCGGGAGATCTTATCTGTCTCTCCAGGAAAATGGATATCTCCAGAAAAGATTTTCAGTTCAATCCTTTTTTTTTTTCTCTCCACTCGGACTAATCCACCTACGCGGCTTCTTGTATTTAAAGTGATTCGTGTATCGACTCCAATGATACTATTGTTCTGTACCATTATGGACGAAGAGCCAGGTAAGATATGCACTTCTTCGGGAATGAAAAAAAAGCGATCTACTTTCATTTGGTATTTCGGACTAAATTCCTTTGCTCCTCGATACTCAATCAAATCCTCTTTTTTGACGATTGAATCCACTTCTACAGTCCCATACTTAGTAATTCCTGAACTGCTTCTTCTGTATCGGGGATCGTCGAAATAAGCAAGAATACTATTTCTACGTAAAATACCATTTATGGGTATTTCAATCGAGATACCAGAACGAGGCATTAGTTCTTTCTCTCGTTCTTGATCATATTGGAATGGGATGATGAATCTATTTCTTCGCCTTTTCGCCAATAAATCAGAATTCTCGTGGAGAATGGCAGGATATATGAAATTCCAACGACCATTGGATATGATTCGAGCAGGTCCTGAATAATCAAGAATCTTTCCCTCTTTTTTACCGGAAGGATCTGAACTAAACAATTTGTGTCTCACTCGATCATTAGTCACTGAGAGGTCAGAACTCTCTCTCTGTTCGACAGAAAGAGAATGAATGTTCATTTGATCTTGATCCTTGTGGAGCGAAAAAGGCACTATACTAGATCTGCACGGACCCCCCGATAATATCCATAAATGACTTGTTTTAGGTAAGAGATGAACATTACCATATGTATATTCAGGTGCATGGTACACATCGGTACTCCAGTGCATTTCTCCCTCTGAGTCAGAATAAATATGTTTTCGAACTCTCTCTTTAAAATTGAAAGTGGATGTTCCAGCGCGAATCTCGGCAATCACTTGTTCTGATTCTACATATTGATCATTTTGAACTAAAAGAAAACTTTTGGTGGAATATTCACATTATGTAGAATATCCTGACTCTCAATAGTGACATACAGGTCTATATAACATAGAAAAGCAGGATGCCCATGACGTGTACGTGTGGGATGAACCAAATCCTCATTGAATTTTATTTTTCCATTAGAGGGGGCTCGTACATGTTCTGCAGTACCACCTGTGAATACTCCACCGGTATGAAAAGTTCTTAATGTTAGTTGAGTCCCTGGTTCCCCAATTGATTGACCCGCAATGATACCTACTGCTTCTCCCAATTCGACCAGGTCACCATGAGTGGGACTCCGACCATAACATAATCGACAGATCCAAGATGTACTCCTGCAAATAAAGGGGGTTCGAATATATATTGATTGTGCTCGAAAGGTTATGAATCGATTGACAAGCCCAACCCCAATATCTTGATTTCGAGCGGCAATGCATCGTAGACCCATATATATATCGTCTGCTAATACACGACCAATTAGTGTTTGGATCAACATTTTTTCCGTCATCCCATTTCGAGGACTCACGGAAATACCTCGGATAGTGCCACAATCTGTTCTACGTACAACAATGTGTTGAACTACTTCAACAAGTCGACGCGTGAGGTATCCAGCATCTGATGTTCGTACAGCAGTATCCACAACTCCTTTGCGAGCTCCGTAGCAAGAAATGAGATATTCCGTTAAAGAAAGTCCTTCGCGTAAATTGCTTTGAATGGGTAAATCAATCATTTGTCCTTGGGGATCCGACATTAATCCTCTCATACCGACTAATTGGTGTACCTGAGATGCATTTCCCCGAGCTCCCGAAAAGGACATTATATGGACTGGATTAGAAGGATCCGTCATCCTAAAATTAGGATGCATTTCTTGTCTCAAATATTCACTTGTAGCATACCATATCTCAATGGATTGACGTAATTTTTCTACCGCGTGTACATTCCCATAATGATGGTGCTTTTCCAAAATCAAACTTTGTTGTTCAGCATCTTGGACTAGCCATCCCTTAGAAGGTATTGTTAAAAGATCATCAATTCCTAATGAAATGGATGTAGCAGTGGCTTGCTGGAAACCCATAGTCTTTACTTGATCCAGTATGTGTGATGTATATGCCATTCCGAAGTGATCTATTAATCGACTAATAAGTCGTTTCATGGCAGTTCCATCTATCACTTTATTGTGAAAGACCAGATCGGCCCGTTCCGCCATAAGTACCTCCATATTCTGTTGAGTAGGATTCGACAATAGGTTTGAGTCAGTGATTCGAAGACTTCCTTTCCTCTATCTTGATTCACGTATCAATTCAGGAATTAGGATACCGGTTGAACCGTAGAGACCCGAATTCACAAGGTATCGTATCACATAATTACTTAGCTTAGGTACCTTATGAGTAGGCTCGGCAAAACCCCTGTATGGCTTCTTCTATTTCTCGATAAAAAGAAATATGACCAATGGTGGTTCGAATGTATATACAAAGGATTTCTTTTTTGACACTTCTTACTAGTAGATAGTGCCCATAAATCTCATGATAGGTACCCAAAGATTCATATTGAACTTCGATGGGCACTTCTCTTGGGGCAATGAAACGTTGATCTAGTCGCCACCGGAGCCACAAAGGACTATCTAAATTGATTCGTTTCTGCCGGTAAGCTCCAAGTGCATCATAGGAACTACAAAAATAGGGTTCTTTTTCTTTCGTATACTTATAGTTATTATTATACTCGTAAACTGTTTCATTTTGATAGTTTCTGTGATTCCATGGATTATACCTATTTGCACAAATACCTCGACGATTTCCGATGGTTAATACATAGAGTCCAATAAGCATATCTTGGGTTGGTATGGAAATGGGATCCCCAATAGCTGGAGACAAGAGATTCATATGAGAAAACATAAGTAAACGAGCCTCTGCTTGAGCTTCCAAAGATAAAGGTACATGAACAGCCATTTGATCCCCATCAAAGTCTGCATTGAATCCCTTACGAACTAATGGATGTAAACAAATAGCACGTTCCTCCGCTAAAATAGGTTGGAACGCCTGTATGCCTAATCTATGCAGGGTGGGTGCTCTATTCAGCAATATGGGGTGCCCTTGCATAACTTCTTGAAGTATTTCCCATACAATTGGTTCTTTTTCCCGAATTTTACTTTTTGCAATCCCTATGTTGGAAGCAATATGTTGTCTGATTAGACCACGAATTACAAATGTCTGGAAAAGTTCTATTGCTATTTCTCGAGGTAATCCACATCGATGTAATGAAAGCGAAGGGCCCACGACAATGACGGAACGCCCCGAATAATCGACCCGTTTACCAAGTAGAGTCTCACGAAATCTTCCCTCTTTGCCTTCAATTACATCTGAAAACGACTTGTAAACTTTATTATGACCATCCCTCATTGGTTGCCCGCGGATCCCATTATCAAGAAGTGTATCTACGGCTTCTTGTACCAATTTCTCCTGACACATTACTGATTCCCCTGGCGTAGATCTACTTGTTGTTAATGGATCGGTAAGAGTATTGTTCCGATAGATAACTCTTCGATAGAGTTCATTAATATCCGAACTCATTGGTTTACCCCCATCTATCTGAATGATTGGTCTCAACTCCGGAGGAAGAACTGGTAATAGGCACAAAACCATCCGTTCTGGTTCTACATTTGTTCGAACAAAATGCTTAGCTAATTCCATGCGTCTAACCAAAAAATCCTTTCTTCTTCCAACTTTTCTATCTTCCCATTCATTCCCAGTGTACCTTTCTTCCCCTAATTCCTTCCATTCCACCAATGAATGATCTGTAATAATTCGCAAATCTGGATCGGCTAATTGTTCTCTGATAGCACTTGCTCCAGTAGAGATTTCTCGATTTCGAAATGTATCGAAGCCTTGGGTAGTAAAAAAAAGTGGGATGCTATATTTCCGGGATTGTATTTCATATTCGAATGAACCTCGTAATCGTAAGAAAGTCGGTTTTTTAACTATGGGCCTAGCAAAAGAAAAATTGGGATAGGTTCCTATAGGATCCCCCCCTTAAAAACCGGACATGAAGGTTTCCTCTCATCCGGCTCAAGTAGTTACACCAAATAAATAATAAATAAAGGGGGTCTCACTTTCAAATTTTGTTCTAGAAACCCCCATAAAAATCTACTCCTTACTCAAGTTCCCAGTGAGAACCAACCTATATTTCATTGATTCATTTTTACTTTATATTTTATTTTCGGAATTACTTATTCATTATTCAATTACGACATAAATAAAATGTGAAATTGTTGAGTAGCCTACGTCCCCTCGAATGATGAATCCCCTTAAAAGGAATACCTTGGAACTCATAAGGGATTTACTTGTCTATGTATCGTTCCATTCGATCTTTTAGGTCCCTACTTCACCTCGACGGTTATGCTATGATGTCCCCTTGAAGCATATATGCGATGGATAGATTCCTGTAACCATGTCATATTTGTTTACTTGAACAGAAAACAGAATTTATTTCTAAAAGAAATGGAGTGGCTAATTCCAAGAAAGAATTCTTTTTTTTTTTTTCACGAGGTACAGCTAGCAATTCCTATTTATATGTTACGGAATCGACCATGGATCAATTCCCCCTTTATTTGGAAGTATTGAATACACCCATAATTCTGAGCTTCATGTTCTTCTTCTTCCTCTCCCAGGAGACATGTCAGAGCCAGGGGCATCCCAATCGGATTAAATGGGATGACAGTTTCTCATTCCGAATCTGTAAACTCATAATTTCGATCAAATCACACATCGCAGTATACTAGGCTTTCTAATTCCTTAAGGGGTTTATCTAAAAGATTCGCGATATAACTAGGAAGACGTTTAAAATACCACACATGAGTCACTGGACATGCCAGTTTGATGTATCCCATTTGATATCTTCGTATCCGAGAATCAACAAATTCGACTCCGCATTGTTCACAAAATTTCGGGTCTTCTTTTTCATCTCCGATCACTCGATAATTTCCACAAGCACAAATTCCACTTTTTATAGGTCCAGAAATTCTTTCACAAAACAATCCATCTTTTTCCGGTTTATTGGTTTTGTAATGAAAAGTATAGGGTTTTGTCACCTCTCCAACTATCTCTCCATTAGGTAGTATTTTGTTAGCCCAAGCACTTATTTGTTGAGGAGAAACTGATCCAATTCGAAGTTGTTGATGTTTATACCTGTCGATCATATTATAGAATATAAATTCTGATTCATTCCGATCAAGCTTCCTTCCTATGAATCTGGAAGTTCTTCTCAGATACAAGGAAATGATTCAGTTCCAGAGCCAAAGATCGTAGTTCTCGAACGAGTAATCGAAAAGATTCTGGAGCATCCTCGGGGTTAGGTATTGTTCCTCCAATGATCGTAGTACCAAGTACTTCCTGACGAGCTCTAATATGATCAGATTTATAAGTAAGCATCTCTTGTGAAATATGAGCAACACCAAATCCCTCTAGAGCCCAAACTTCCATTTCTCCTACTCGTTGTCCCCCTTGCCTGGCCCTTCCTCTAAGGGGTTGTTGTGTAACAAGTGCATAATGTCCACTGGAGCGTCCGTGGATTTTATCATCAACTTGATGAATTAATTTCAGGATATAGGACTTTCCTATTATAACAGGTTGTTCAAAAGGATCTCCTGTTCTTCCATCAAATATTCTGCTTTTTCCCGGATACTCGGGTTCAAATACCCACGGAATTTGCTGTTTGCTTACTGGCTTCATATAATTCAGGAAACACTAGTTTTCTCGAAGCCTCTTGCTCATATCTCTCATCGAAGGGTGCTATTCTATAATGTCTGTCCAGCAGGTCCCCCGCTAACCCGAGCGAGCATTCAAATATCTGTCCCACATTCATTCGCGAAGGTACTCCTAATGGGTTGAAGACCATATCCACCGGTGTTCCATCTTGCAAATAAGGCATATCTTGTCTAGGCAAAATTTTTGAAATGATACCTTTATTCCCATGTCTTCCAGCTACTTTATCACCTACTTTGATTTCACGCTTCTGTGAAATATATACACGAATCATTTCTGGATTATAACTGGAACCCCCCCCTTTCTGGATCCATCTCACATCAATAACTCGACCCTTTCCGCCTATAGGTAATTTTAGACAAGTTTCCTTTGCAGTGGATACCTGAATTCCAAGTATGGCTCGTAATAATCTATCTTCCGGGGCATACGATGATTCTTTTGCTGTCTGAGGCGTTAATTTACCTACTAAAATATCACCTGTTTCTATCCAAGATCCCAACATCACAATTCCATTTCTGTCTAAATTGCGGAGTAAATGGGCTTCTAAATGCGGTATTTCATTAGTGATTCTTTCAGGGCCTTGACTTGTCACATGAGTCTGAATTTCATATTTCCGGATGTGAAAAGAAGTATAAATATCTCCATATACCAGACGTTCACTAATGAGTACCGCGTCTTCAAAATTGTAGCCTTCCCATGGCATATAAGACACTAATACGTTTTTTCCCAAAGCGAGTTCACCACCAACTGTAGCCGCACCGTCCAAATTTGTCCCTTTTTAATGCATTTACCCCGCGGAACCTGAGGTTTTTGATGCATACAGGTATTTTTGTTGGAACGTTGATACATAACCAATGGAATGCTTATGGTAGTGTCTCCATTACCTGATAAAACGATCTTGTCAGTATCAGTATAAATGATCTTTCCATCTTGTTCGGCTATAGCTGAAACCCCCGAATCTAGAGCCGCTTGGCGTTCCAACCCAGTTCCAACAATGCACTTCTCGGACCGAGAAAGCGGAACTGC
>NW_027518872.1:20000-34476 GCF_043159265.1 Tasmannia lanceolata | reverse complement strand
GCCCCACGCTGGATTTACAGATTGTACTTTTCCGGTTAGACCATAAGGATCGGACACCCATATTCCAGGACCATACAAGCCTGTTACATGAAATGCGCCAAACCCAAAGCAAGCCACCCCTGAGAGAAATAAATGAATTCCAAAGATCTTGGGCAAATCCAAAGAGGGTTTTCCCGTACGTTCATCACAGAATATTTCTAGGTCCCAATACACCCAATGCCAGATGGCTGCTAAGAAGCACAAGCCAGAAAACACAATATGTGCCCCAGCCACACCTTCGTAACTCCAAATACCCGGATTCGTTATAGTTCCTCCTGTGATACTCCAACCACCCCATGAATTGGTTATCCCTAAACGAGTCATGAAGGGTATAACGAACATACCTTGTCTCCACATTGGATCAAGGACGGGATCAGAGGGATCAAAAACGGCTAATTCGTATAGAGCCATCGAACCGGCCCAACCAGAAACTAGAGCTGTATGCATTATATGGACAGAAAGTAACCGACCGGGATCATTCAATACGACGGTATGAACACGATACCAAGGCAAACCCATGGAAATACCCCTTATTTTATCAAAGAAAAAATAGACACTATGTAACTTTATCACATTGGAAAAGACTGATTGATGCTATGGACCTCGCCTTTTCAGTGGATTATCTCAAAGCAAGAGTTAATATTTATTCCGTTCCATTGGTAATAATTTAACAATTCTGTTCGTAGGAACAAAGAGAAGCAGATCTATTCTATACTCGATAAGTACCAATACGCAATGGGGGGATTGATCCTATTTTTGTGAGCGAATGCATAGATACTTGTTCATCCTTCGAACGATCCATTTGTACGAATTTTCCTTTATTCAACCCGTCTTCTCCATGAACCTTCCAATCTATGGATAAAATACGATAAACGACAATATTATGAAGACAATAAACCCATTGTTACGTTTCCACATCAAAGTGAAATAGAGTACTTAATTTTTCTTTCATTTTATGCCTATTGGTGTTCCAAAAGTACCTTTTCGGAGTCCTGGAGAGGAAGATGCAGTTTGGGTTGACGTATAGTGCGACTTGTCAGACATATTGGGTCATATGGGATTTCCCCGTTCTCTCCCCCGATCGAGATATCCTCTGTTTCACCCAAGAAAGATTGATTAAACCATCAATAATTCAATTCGGAGCGTGAAGTGCAATGCAATTAGATCAATTTATTTGTTGGTTGGGGATCAATATTCTCAATTAGAAGAATTTATGGTTGGCTTGGACCAATAAAATGAAGTATCCAGGCTCCGTTCAAAAAATACCAAATTGGTAATCTATGTATGATTACTACTCGTATCATAAATGATCCCTATTTATACCTCTAAAACTACCAATTAATGGAATAATATGATTAGTCGAATATTTGGCGGAAGGCATGAACATGAAAACGAATTGAAAAAAAAAAAGAAGTCGGAACAAAAAGAAGCGGTACTGTGATCATTTGTCCTATATGTGCAAATAGAATTCGGGCAGATCTTTACCCGGAGTAGAGCATAAACCTAAAAGAATTGAAGAGGCCCATTTAGGAACAAGAAAATTACATCGTGATTTGGATCTCGATGAAAGAATACATCAATGAGGGGTTAGTTCGATAAGTTCAATGAATTCTTTTTTTTTTTTCGCAATTTTGATTTTTTGAACCGTATGCATCCAAAGGTGCGTGTGCGGTTCCTAAGGGATACAATTTTGTCCTAATCAACCGACTTCATCGAGAAAGATTACTTTTTTTAGGACAAGAGGTTGATAGCGAGATCTCGAATCAACTTGTTGGTCTCATGGTATATCTCAGTATAGAGGATGATACCAGGGATCTGTATTTGTTTATAAACTCTCCCGGCGGATGGGTAATACCAGGAATAGCTATTTATGATACTATGCAATTTGTGCCACCAGACATACATACAATATGCATGGGATTAGCCGCTTCAATGGGATCTTTTCTCCTAGTCGGAGGAGAAATTACCAAACGTCTAGCATTCCCTCACGCTTGGCGCCAATGAGTTTTTTTTTATTTGAGAAAAAAAAAAGAAGACTATGCCTTCGCCATATGGAATATGAATAATAAGTAATAATAGCATGGCACTTCGAGTTCGATATGAGCAAACTATTATTTTTTTTTCATAACATAACATGAGATTATATATCGAGATAGTAGTATGAAACAAAGGTTATTTACGATTTGATCTTATGTATCGGGGGTCCATTTCAGCGTCACAAACCTTTTTTTTGCTTTCACACCAGAAGCCTCTTTCCGATATTTATGTTATGAAAGAGTACGAAAATGAAAAAAAAAAAAGATCATTTTTTCCTTATTTGATCGGATCATAAAGAAACTTTGGGATTGCTGAATCACAGACGAGATAAATATATAAAGCAACGGAACCATCATAGTATTTTTTGACTCCTCCGAAAGGAAAGATGGTAAATGGATCATTCAACGATCTGGGTCTGATGGATTCTATTTGTCTCTTTCTTCGATGGAAGGGAAAAGGAAATTCCATTGCGGAGCCGTATGCAATGCATAAAAGATGCCTGTACGGTTGTTCAATTCTAATTCTATCTTTTTATTCTTGTTATTCTTTATCCCTTCCCTTCGACCGATCGTGCGAGATAGAGGAACCGTTCATTATGTTATATCATCAGGGTTATGATCCACCAACCTGCTAGTTCTTTTTATGAGGCACCCACAGGAGAATTTATCCTGGAAGCGGAAGAACTACTGAAACTCCGCGAAACCCTCACAAGGGTTTATGTACAAAGAACCGGCAAGCCTTTATGGGTTATATCCGAAGACATGGAAAGGGATGTTTTTATGTCAGCAACAGAAGCCCAAGCCCATGGCATTGTTGATGTTGTCGCGGTCGAAAATACCGGGGATTTCACATAAATTCTTGATTCCATTTCGAACCATAATTCGAATGAGCCGTGATTTGATATTTTATCTTCTTAACCTGGTAAAATATTATATGAAATGGAAGTAATTCATAATCATCCGGTTAGGATCGATCTAAACCAGCCCATTCTGTATACGATTCAGCATGCCAACTATTAAACAACTTATTAGAAACACAAGACAGCCAATCAAAAATGTCACGAAATCCCCTGCCCTTCGAGGATGTCCTCAGCGTCGAGGAACATGTACTAGGGTGTATGTGCGACTCGTTCAGATCATGATCTGGAACAAATGAGACGATTTTTCCAGTATCAATGACCAGTACCAATGAGTAGGATAGAATGGAAGAACTCCATTCCATTCACTATCTCAAAATAAAGATCTATCATATACCTCTATTGTGTATGGAATTTATGGTTTCCATTGGTGCAAATCCAATCACCTCGATTTGAGATGAAAATCAATTCCCCATTGGTAGCAAATGGTTATCCATTAAGCGGGGAAAATAGTATTTTAAAAGCAGAAAGATTATGCTTCTACTCTTGCAAGAACGGACTAACAGGGTTAGCTACCTAGCCAACCTTCATAATTAAATGCCGTCACTGTATGGATGGATCTCATTGTGAAAAGACCTATATACTGGATAATTTTATGGGTAGAGCCAAAGAGTGTGAACTGTACAAGTTACTAATAACATTGATTAAATGGGGGAAGGAGCTCCGGTGTATAGAGAGGACCTCACCGTTTAAGAAGTAATCATAGAAACGATGGAAGCCACTATTTATTTATTTCTCCATTTTTCTCTATTTATTACTACCTATTTACTAGATATTTTATATCTAATATCGGTACAATTTCTTATTCCGAGGTGAAATGCCTGGAAGAAATCAAAAATCGTGGTTGGGAAGGTCATAGTAGCAAAAGCCATTGGAATTTTTATTTTATACATCGGAAGAATCCGTTTTGTTACTAATAAACTAGGGGAGGGGAAAAGAATGACTGAAAGAAAAGAAATCAATTAGTTATTCATCAAGGTTTCATTTGATTCAATGACCAGAGTTAGGCGGGGATATATAGCTCGGAGACGTCGAACAAAAATTCGTTTATTTGCATCAACCTTTCGAGGGGCTCATTCAAGACTTACTCGAACTACTACTCAACAGAAAATGAGAGCTTTGGTTTCCAGTCATCGGGATAGATGCAGGCAAAAGAGAGATTTTCGTCGTTTGTGGATCACTCGGATAAATGCAGTAACTCGTGAAAATGGGGTATCCTATAGTTATAGTCGATTAATGCACGATCTGTACAAGAGGCAGTTGCTTCTTAATCGTAAAATACTTGCACAAATAGCTATATCAAATAGGAATTGCATTTACATGATTTCAAATGAGATTATCAAATAAGGCGACTGGAACGAATTCACCGAAATGATTTAAACGGAGTTCCCCGGAGAATGAACTCCGGGAAGGTAGAGTAGAAATGAATATGATAAATATTAGAAATGAACGAACACTTTTCAATAAAAAAAAATATTTTTTCTTCCCCATTCATTCTTTTTTTTTTTTTCTTACGACGCGACAATCAAGTATCTCGGCTTTTTCGAACAAAACCTCAATCTGAGTTTGAATTCCAATTAGAGTTTTGATTCAATTGAGAAGTAGGCCTATTTATTTCTGGTTTTAGGACCAGCAGTTCTAGGGGTCGACTCGGTTCTTTCAAATTGTTTCTCATTATTAAGAAAAGGTAACGAAGATAAAATACGAGCTTGTTTTATAGCAATAGTAATTAATCGTTGTTGTTTCAAGGTCAATCTATTCACTCGTCTAGATAATATTTTTCCTTGTTCACTAATAAATCGACTAATTAAACTCATATTTCTATAATCAATTCGATCCCCCGATCCAATTGGGGGCAAACGCCTACGAAAAGATCGCTTGGATTTACGAAAGGGTCGCTTGGATTTATCCATGATTTATTCCTTATCTCTAAAATCTTATTTCTTCATTCATTTCGGTTTCGGATCCGACCGAAATAGTAATAGTACTTGATTTGTTTATATTTTATATATCTATCTATATGTAATTTTGTCCTGTTCCTTGGAAGGGTGGAACAGACATTCTATTCTGTTCGATCTATTTCTTTATCTCCCCATGAATCGTATGCTTGTAACAATAAGGACAGAATTTTCTCAAGTCCAATCGACTAGGCGTATTGTGTCGATTCTTTTGAGTAATATATCTGGAAATGCCCCGCGATTCCTTATTTAAATCATTTCGGACACAACTGGTACATTCCAAAATAACTCTTATTCTGACATCTTTACCCTTGGCCATGAACCTCCTTTGGATTTTGGATTCCCTCCACTCTTCTATTTTCGATCTGAATCGAAGAATACGAAAAGAAGGAAAAATAAATAGAAGTTGCTAACTGATAACTCGAAATCCAATTATGAAAGATTTCGCTGCAATCAATAGAGTAATAATAAGTAATACAATTATTTCTAACTATCCATTATTTCTAATCCCAGTCAGTATTTCATTTACTATCTTGTATGCTCTTGAACAGCCTGTCCTAGACCCACATTTCTATTTCTGTTCTCCCTCTATTAATTCTATGCTGAGCCCGAGTTTCGCTGAGGTTTAATCCACTTTTCTTTCTCTTTCCTTCCTAAACAACTTAAAAAAAAAATTCAAAAGGGTGGATTAGTCACAGAGAATTTGTTGTATCTCTAATCTTCTTCACCCCTTCCCATGTCAATAACTAGAATGAAAAAAAGGGGAATGTCAACGCATCTGGGAATAAACGATTGATCTCTATCAATAGACCTGCTAAAGACCCGAACCATAGCGTAGTTAGCACAGGTGCCACGGAGAGATATGTTTTTATATCTCGCATTGAAAATCCTCCTTCTTTATTGGAATACATATATGATCAGATGTATCTGTAGCTAAAGATCACTTGTATTTGTACACGAAATCCCTAATCCCGAACTAAAATGAAAATGAATATGTACAATAATCCGGTGGATTAGATCTACTTGTCCCTAAAACAGAAAAAGATGACCCTTTCTTACTGAGCATTACCGATAAATATTCATTTTTTTATACGTTAGGTTTCATATGTATATAATTCTTTGATTATATGAAATCAAAAAGAAGAAATGGCAAGAGAAATTGTCTCTAGATATTAGGAAATAACGATGTGGAAAACAAGACAAGGATTCCCTACAATGAAACTGTACAACAATTGAAAGGGATGTAGCGCAGCTTGGTAGCGCGTTTGTTTTGGGTACAAAATGTCACGGGTTCAAATCCTGTCATCCCTACCTATTACTTCTCCTATGGGCAGTAACGAGGGATCAGTTGAGATCGATTCAAATTGGACTGGACTGGACATAATTTTGCATTTTATGATACTACATGCATGCAAGGTGTATTGGGGGTACAAAAAGAATCCCTTTCTTTACAGTTGTATCTCCTGTCATAAGAAAGCGCTCTTAGTTCAGTTCGGTAGAACGTGGGTCTCCAAAACCCGATGTCGTAGGTTCAAATCCTACAGAGCGTGATTCTGTTTTTGTAATGTTGAATCACAATAAAATAACTTTACTAACTTGAACTGCAACCTGAATTTGACCTCCTGCAGCTTAAGAAGGAGGTCAATCAAAAAAGAGATGTTACTCAATCAAAGGTCCAACTGATCTCCGCGTCTGTATTGTAAATATGCAGTTACGAATAATCCGGCCAAAGTAATAGGAATTAGACCTAAGACGATTCCAAATAGAAAAACTTCAATCATTTCAATTTGTTGGAAAGGGTAAAAATAGAGGTAATATCTATCCCTAAATATTACTCCGAATCACCCATGAATCTCAATGATCAAGAATTGGTAATTAACGCGGGAAGGAACTATCGAATACCTGAAATCTCACAGAACTATTTATTTTGATGAATTATTCATTCAATTAATTTCAAATAAGTCGTATCTTGCTCAGACCAATCAATAGAGCTGGGGTTATAGTTGAAGCAGCTAGTAGAAAACCGAAATAACTAGTTATAGTGGGCATGAAGGAGCTAAATGAGATACGTTCTTTTTTTTTTACATATGTTTATAAAGCACTTACCTAAGTTTCAATTTTTGCGAGATGTGATGATCAGAAAAAATACCAATTGACAGAATCAGTTCCAATTGAAAGTTCTTGATTCATCAGTCATTATAGACGGCACTGACAAAGATAGAGTAGCAGAGGTAGAAAAAAAAAAAAAGATTGATTTATCATCTGTGACATCTACCAATGTCGGGATTTCAAATCAACAGATTCATTGAGCAACTCGTGAGTAAAGTAATAGTCAGAAGAACTGTGTCGTGTAACTTCATTCAAAAATGAAATTATCTTTGAATAACTATAGAATAAAAGAATTGGATTTCAAAAGAATTTCCATTTTGACCATTTATTTCTTTTCTTTTTCAATTTATCAATTCCTATTATCCTTTTAGGTTCCACAGTCTGTCTTTCCATATCATGGAGTTCCATCCTTGTAGCTAGGTCAAGAAGGAACCTTTGGATCTAATCCAGTAATGGTTGCATCACGAATATTGATTGTTCAAACTATTTATTGTTTCTTCTCTTTCTTTCATCGAATACTATCTACTACTGTAGAACCAACCAATTACTTGAAATGAAAGGATTAGAAAAAAAGAAAAATATCTTTTCTACAACCATGAGAGGGGATTTCTATATTTTGCATCTAATTGAATTGTGTGGAATATGATAATCTCGTTCATTAATTATTAGAACTAGAACCCGTTGACTCAAACTTTACTAAGAACTTCAGTTTCTAGTCCAAAGCCAATACTTGAAACCCTATACTACAGAAATTTGATCAATTTTTGATTGAATGACACGCGGTTCCGCATAGACAAGTAACAAGAAAGGAAAAGGGGAATTATGTACCATTTCTTTTCGATACTGATTGAAACTGCGTTGCTGTGTCAGAGGAAGGATAGCTATACTGATTCGGTATACTCTAAATACACCTTCGGTACAATATTGACGATCTCACAAAGATGAAATATCAGTAGTTTTCCATTTACTGATCCCATCTTTCAAGGAATCGATCCCCCTTTGACTGTACAAGAATATGTGGAGCTCAGCATGTCTGGAAGCACGGGAGAACGTTCTTTTGCTGATATTATCACCAGTATTCGATACTGGGTTATTCATAGTATTACTATACCTTCCCTATTCATTGCGGGTTGGTTATTCGTCAGCACGGGTTTAGCTTATGATGTGTTTGGAAGCCCTCGGCCAAACGAGTATTTCACAGAGAGCCGACAGGGGATTCCATTAATAACTGGCCGTTTTGACCCTTTGGAACAACTCGATGAATTTAGTAGATCCTTTTAGGAGGCCTCAATGACCATAGATCGAACCTATCCAATTTTTACAGTGCGCTGGTTGGCCGTTCACGGACTGGCTGTACCTACCGTTTCTTTTTTGGGGTCAATATCAGCAATGCAGTTCATCCAACGATAAACCTAATCTGAATTATAGAGCTACGACACAATCAAACCCGAACGAACAAAATGTTGAATTGAATCGTACCAGCCTCTACTGGGGGTTATTACTCATTTTTGTACTTGCTGTTTTATTTTCCAATTATTTCTTCAATTGAGAGAAAGAAAGAGAATAGTAGGAATTCTCTTATCCCATTCGGAAGGATATCATCCTCATAATTATCCATGACTGTTTATGTCTCTAGCATGACCACTTGATGAAATGTGGAGGGAAGCGGGGTAAATGGCCGATACTACTGGAAGGATTCCTCTTTGGCTGATAGGTACTGTAACTGGTATTCCTGTGATTGGTTCAATAGGTATTTTCTTTTACGGTTCATACTCCGGATTGGGCTCATCCCTATAGTGATCGGATGAGAACCGGATTGTGGACATGAAAAAGTAAGAACTCAACAGGACCTTACCCCTCGAATCAGACAAAACAAAGAGGGGTAAGGTCCTGTTGAGTTCTTACTCTTCCAGCGAGACTTTGATCCATTTCATAACATAAAGGTTGGAAATTCATTCAGTCAACATAAGAAGAATATTTGATTCGTAGAAATGACAAAACGGATCCTTTGCTTCGATCCGATGTTTAAAACCACCCCATTCCTTTGTTTCTAATGATGTTTTTGAAGAATTTAATCCCTTGATTGTCATAGTATCTGTTCCTCTATAGTATGGACGGACTCTTCCGAAGCAAGAAGAAAGAAGGAATCAATCGATTTTATGGATGACACAATATGGATTTCTACAGATGAGACATTCTTCAAATCAATTCCAATTAGTATGGAAATGAACCTTACTCCATAAATAAAATTTCAAGCAAAAGACACTTAATTTAATGCCCGAGTGTGGTGAAAAAAAAAAAGTGAAAATCTTGGATTTTTGCACATATCCAAATCCTTATTGATTATCTCATCACAGCGAAAATTTGCTTTTTTTTTTTTTATAAGTTCATTGAAGAAGTTCTATTTGCTCAATGAGTGATTCCCCCCGCCCCCCCCTTTTTTTTTGTTTGTCCACTACTGCTTATGAATCTAAAGAAAGAGGTTATAATAGTCCTGGAAAAGAAAATCGTAATCTTTAACGAACAGGATCAAGAATCATTATTATTTCCACACAGGAAAAGGGTGAAAAATTCCTTTTCTTGTGTGGAAGATTAGTAAGACGAGCAATCCCTCCTAGAATCATTTGTTACTTTCATTTATTCCTTGCCATTTATTTTCTTCCTTGCCTATTATCTAATAGAATTCGATTCTATTAGGTACAATAGAATCAAAAACTATTGATGCATTACATGGCATTTATAATCTGGGATTAAGAGGCCTGGCATAGTCACACCACTCCAATTTTTTTTTTGAAAAAAAAAAAAATGTCAAGTAGCCTTCTTCAGAATATACATATTATTACTAGGAACGGGGCACAAACAATTCCTGACATCTCGCCGAAAAACAGTATAAAGAAAAAAGCTTTTCATTATTTTTTTGATCATACATAATTGCATCGATCAACAATAGTTCGTCTCTTTTTACCAATTTGATGGATCCATGTATCTAGAAATTCATTTCGGACAATTGAACCTTCTCAAACTGTTTCTTTTTAAGAACCAAAAAGATTTGTGCCAGAATAACAGATACCAAAAAGAACAACAACCCTTGGACACGTAATGGATCTTGAAGTACTATTTCTGCATCTCCCTGACCAAATCCACCCACATTAGGATTACTCGTTAATGGTTGATCAAGCTTGATAGATTCACCCTCTGAAACAAGAAGTTCCGGTCCTGGAGGTATAATATCAATTACTTGGTGTCCATCCGATGCATCAGCTATGGTTATTTCATACCCCCCTTTTTCTTTACGTACTATTCTGCTTACTATACCCGCTCCTGTAGCATTATAGACTGTATTGTTACTCTTACCCCCATCGGGATAAATCTGGCCCCTTCCCCTGTTCCCACCTACGTATATAGGATATTTTAAGAAGTTAACGTCTTTCTTAGTAGCAGGGTCCGGAGAAAGAATGGGAAAGACGATTTCACTATATTTCTGACCAGGAACAGGACCTATCACAAGAATATTTTTTTTAGTGGGGCGATAACTCTGAAAAGACAGAGTGCCTATCTTTTCTTTCATCTCGGGAGAAATACGATCGGGGGGAGCTAATTCGAATCCATCGGGTAAAATAAGAACAGCCCCCACATTCAAAGACCCCTTTTTACCATTAGCAAGAACTTGTTTCAGTTGCATATCATAAGGGATTCTAACAACTGCTTCAAATACAGTATCAGGAAGCACAGCTTGTGGAACCTCAATATCCACGGGTTTATTAGCTAAATGGCAATTGGCACATACAATACGCCCAGTTGCTTCTCGTGGATTTTCATAACCCTGCTGCGCAAAAATAGGATATGCATTTGAAATAGATGTCCTAGTTATTACATATATCATGATCGATACGGAAATGAATCGAGTCATTTGTTCCTTTACCCAAGAAAAGGTATTTCTATTTTGCATGGTCCAATCATTGATCCCGGAAATTTCTACAATAAATTAGGTAGGTAGCTAATATAGTTAGTATAGTATAGTTCCCTATCCACGATTCTGATATTGTACTGGAATAATTGTACTGGAATATAGGAGGAATCGAATTCCCTGGACGGGTAAAAGTATAAAGAGTGGGATTATTTGATTGATATCAGCGGATCAAATGAGTTCTTCATTCATTCATTGAATGATAAATGACTACAAGTGAAGGAGATACACGATTTAAATAATGGAAGATCCAATATTTCAAAATTGTATCTAGAATGACTGGAAAGGTAGAAACAAGACCAGATATAATTTGATCGTTATGGGAAAATCCAAAATCTTTGTAGATCGAGCCAATCATTAGTTCCCAACCATAAGGCGAGTGGAATCCGATACATAAATCAGTTAATAAAAGAATAGAAAAAGCTTTTATTGTGTCACTTAAGTTATAGAGGAATTCCTGAACCCAAGAATTCAAAATGAGAAGTTCTTCATTACCCAGAATAGAATAACCGCTTAGAATAGCGAAACAGATTATATTTGCCGAGAAATCCAAAATGATATGGATATGATCTTCATTGTGCATTTTGATCAATTGTATCGTTTCTTTGTGGATTCCTATACGAAACTTTTGTATCTGTGTCTCCTGGTAGTCCTTTATCATTTCGTCCAACAGGAATAGTTCTTCTAATTCTATGAATCTTTCTAGAACGTTATTTTCTTGAATATCATTCAAAAAAGTTTCGGATTGCCTGGTATTCCACCAATGAGTAACCCAAGGTTCCAGACTTTTATTAAATGAGAGAGAGATCCACCAGGGCAAAAAGACTATAGATGCAAGATATGGGAGGGGAGTCAATGCTTTTTTCTTTTTTGGCACTTTTTTTTTTTCATTGTTTAGTCCTTGGATCTGGAAAGAATATAGAAATAGAATCAAATAAAAATGAAATGAAAAAATAAGGGCCCATTTCAAATGAAAGAAATAATCAAATATTGTTTCCAGATATCCCATGGTCAAATTCGAACCAATTGCATCTTCATTTGTTCCTTTCGATGAATGCAACCACTTGAAGTAATGAATATTATTCGGATTTTGAGACAAAAAAACTCCCCCTCGATCAATCAATTATTTCGAAATGTTTGGCTGGCTACCCACAGCCCAGGAATAATTGAAGGGATATTTTTGAAGAATATTGATGATGAAATCCGAAAGGAGTGGCAAAAGGAGAGAGAAATTGGATGGTTATGAAAGATCCAATCGTTTGGCCATCAAGGAGCAAAAGAGAGGATAAGATAAAAAGAAAGATCGATTGACAAATGACAAAAGGGAGATAATTTATGAGAGATGATCCATCTGTATCTAACGTATCAATTCAAAATATTGGGCCTAAAAAGATGAATTCTGTACTGTATTCCGAAATGTTCTGATATGTGTGATGAATACATACTTATTGGACTTCTTACTAATATGAAAGAATTGAGTTGAGTTCCATATGCATAAAAATAGTTTTGGTGGACAAAACTTGCTTCTTATTATGGTTGTTCCATATATGCCTGCTTGCTTGCTTTATTCTATAGGCCACAGTACAGCGGCATTACCAACAGAACGGGTGAAATAGAATCTAACATGATTTGCTCGAATGAACGTTCCGAAGAAACTTCGCTTATATTAAAAGTAAAAGGGGATTCCTGAGCTCCTTCCCTCATACTGAGAAAGAAAACATTCATTCTTCATCACAGTTTATTTCAAAATACTTCAATTGGTACACGCAAGAAATAGGCCGATTCGGCAGCTTTTTGTTCAATTTCTCGTGGAGTCAAATTCTCATCAGTTCGAGTCAAGGGGATAGCTCCCTGGCCTCTAATTTCCATATAAAGGACACGACGGGAATAAAGGCCCTCTTTAACTTCCATTCTGATCGACTGGATATCTCTCATAAGAAATCGAAGGAAGATTCGACGATTTATTCCAGGAAATCCCCAACGAAAAATACACACGACCCCTTCTTTTCTATCGAATCGATCATAACCACTACCCACATTCCACGAAATTGTGCACCACAAATAGGAACTAATGAACAGACCCGCGATCCCATAAAAAGACATCACGATCCCTTGTGGAAAAAAAATTATTTGCTGAGACGGGAATAAGGATATCAAATTCCTACCAAGATAACTGGAAGTTCCAACCAATAAGAATCCTAGCGAACCTAAAAAAAGGATAAAGGCCCAGCAGAAATTACTTGTTTTTCGAGACCCCGTTATAAGTTCTATCCATATACGTTCTGATCGCCAGTTCATACTAGATCCAGTTGCATTCTATTGGAATTGAGAGAATAAGCCAAATGAATTTGACTTTACCTTTTTGGCTCCCGAAGTAACTCTCATCAACTAGCACTATTATGATGTGAACCCTTAGCAGTAATTCATCGAATTGGTTAGATATAAAATAATAACATCCCCTTCATATGATCCCATTATGTATATCTACATAACATATAGATACATTTACTTTCTATTTCAGATATAGATATCCGCCGATCTATTTTAAAACAGCTATACCCGCATATACATGCATTTATCCATAGATCATGTATCTGCATGCATAACATAACAGCCTTTTCCTTTTTATTTGTTATTTGTATTATTTTTGTGTTCGAGGGGAGCCACATATCGTACCATATTCCACTAAATAGGTATCTGTATTATGATCCAAGTCCAAGTGTTGAAATAAATTGATGAGATTTAGTCCCATCGGATCTAAACAATCTTGTTTTTTTGAACATGAAGAGATAAAGACGCCATTGCAATTGCCGGAAATACTAGGCCCACTAAAGGCACAAAAATAGAGGGTAAGTTGAGATCTGTCATAGAATAGGTGCCTCGATTTAATATTTGTACCTGTTATAAAAGATATCTCCTGTTATAAAAGATATCTTATGATAAGTCTATCTATTATAAGTATTATAAGTATATAATAAGTTCAAGGAATGTAGAACTAAATAAATGTACCTATTCATCTTTCTACACGAAATATACGTATGATAATCCGCTTTATTATTCTTGTTCTCCCGTCCTTATCTTTTTATTTTAATAAGGAGAATAAGGGGTTTATTATGAGTTCCCCAAAAATTCGTTAGAATCTGATCCAACAGGAATTCATAGTCAAGTCAAAAATGGAGGTTCTCGGGAGATATAGAAATATACAACACTTCGATTCGATTTATTTTATTCTATTATAGGTTTTCATTACTTGAATTTTGATTCAAAGGAAAGAAACCATGTAGCTGAAATAATTCACTCAGAACACCCTTTAAAGGATTACGTGGTACGATTGAATCGAATAAGCCCTTATGGAATGAATACTCAGCCGCTTGTGAACCGTCGGGTACTGTCTTATTCAATGTTTGTTCAATTACTCTTTTACCCGCAAATGCAATGTAGGCATTGGGC
>NW_027518872.1:5000-12500 GCF_043159265.1 Tasmannia lanceolata | reverse complement strand
TGATACACCTTTTCTTTGGTTTGGTATACCCAAGCCAATTGATTATGAAGTCAAAATCATAACACGAGCCTAGCCAAAAACCCCAACCTGACCCAACAAAATCGAATCTAATAGTAATAGTAAGTCACACGGATCTAGGACCTGTTCTTGTATTTGTAGAAAAGCCAGAGTTTCAAAAAGAAAGCTCTTCGGTAAGTTTCATTGTAAACATTGTAAAATAGACTAGACTTTTCTTCGTATAGCCGGCCTAGCAAAGGCAAAGCAAGTAGTTTAGTTATTTTTATCTTTCTGTACAATACTTATTTTTTTGTATCCCAACCTACTCCAATCCAATTGCTCATCATTTCAATTCTGTCGATTCTACCGATGCAGACTTTATGCAAGAAGATTAGGGGTCTGTTTGAACTTGGATGAGTTAGGAATCCAATCCCCCGACTGATCGCTCTTTGGTGGAACAACAACCCAAATTCATTGTTTCAGAAATAATGAATTGGTCCTAAAGGTATCAACGTTTGTGCTCTCTTCTATTTCTATGAGTGTTTTTGGGGATTTGGTCTGTCGAATTGTTCGACAACGCGTGATTCCATCAGAGCTATCTTCTGTAGATAATTTATGATTCGGCCGACTCTACCATTGTGGTACGCTCCATTGTGTGGGTTTGCTTCAAACGAAACCTCTTTTGATTGTCACGAAACCTAACCCATTGGTTGGTCTTACTAGGTGTTATTACATTAATAAGTATTTCGAGTCATTCCAAATAGCGATTTTGGGTACTAGAAATGGGTCCGAAATAGGATGACTCTTTCAAGACTTTTAACTCGATTTAAATAACTCGATTGTTTCTGGGGGGTCCTGTCGGGATAGTACAGGTCAAAAGTATCTAATTTGGGTATAGGAACCCATGAGTTGTTCTATGTAAGGGTTCCTCATAATTCAACAGATTGAAGATTGAATCAAATCAATTAAGTATAAATCTGGGACAAGGAGAGAGTCTAATTGGTCGATGCATTCTGTTTCTGTTTATGTATTCATATCGAATCAATAGAAACAATGATTCTATACCCCGATCTTAATGAAAAGAATACACCAACGCCAACCGAGTAGAATATACCCTAAATCCCGAGCTAGGCATTCTACTACAAAAGAGAAAAAAAAAAATGAGCCAGACCTCTTCTTTGATTTTATTATATTATTATATTATATTCATTGAATATTTTCATTGAAAATGGAATATTTCCATTTTATTTTCACATAATTATAGATAATATAATTAATATTGAATTAATCTTTTTTTTATTCATTTTTGATGAAAATGAAAATATTCTTTCATTTATTTTTTTTTTTATAGAAAACCCAAGGTAAAGTGAGAGAGTCTTATTTGTACAAGAACATAATATGTCTACACCATATCTAAATAGAATTGAAGAAAGGGTAAGTGGGATTCTATTGGATGAATCTTGAAACGAGGCATGACCCGCAGCAAACAAACTCAACTATGTGGTTCGATCAAAATTGTTGTTTCGACTAAGCAGTTATGGATGAATTGACAATTCCAATTTGAATCGACTAATTCGGTATATTCCACATTCATGAGAGTGCATCTATGTTTCTGCTTTACGAATATGATATTTTCTGGGCATTTCTAATAATATCAAGTCTTATTCCTATTTTAGCATTTCTAATTTCGGGAGTTTTAGCCCCGATTAGTGAAGGACCAGAGAAACTCTCTAGTTATGAATCGGGTATAGAACCAATGGGGGATGCTTGGTTACAATTCCGAATTCGCTATTACATGTTTGCTCTAGTTTTTGTTGTTTTTGATGTTGAAACGGTCTTTCTTTATCCATGGGCAATGAGTTTCGATGTATTGGGTGTATCTGTATTTATAGAAGCTTTCATTTTCGTGCTTATCCCAATTGTTGGTTCAGTTTATGCATGGCGAAAAGGAGCATTGGAATGGTCTTAGCTCCTGAATATTCAGACAATCAAAATCAAAAACAAAGAAAAGATTACATTGAGACAGTTATTAATTCTATTGAGTTTCCGTTACTTGACCAAACAACCCAAAATTCAGTTATTTCAACTACATCGAATGATCTTTCGAATTGGTCAAGACTCTCCAGTTTATGGCCGCTTCTCTATGGTACCAGTTGTTGCTTCATTGAATTTGCTTCATTAATAGGCTCGCGATTCGACTTTGATCGTTATGGATTGGTACCAAGATCGAGTCCTAGGCAAGCAGACCTCATTTTAACAGCCGGCACAGTAACAATGAAAATGGCGCCTTCCTTAGTGAGATTATATGAGCAAATGCCTGAACCAAAATATGTCATTGCGATGGGAGCTTGTACTATTACAGGAGGGATGTTCAGTACGGATTCTTATAGTACCGTTCGGGGAGTCGATAAGCTAATTCCTGTGGATGTCTATTTGCCGGGCTGCCCACCCAAACCAGAGGCAGTTATAGATGCTATAACGAAACTTCGTAAGAAAGTATCTCGAGAAATCTATGAAGATCAAATTGGGTCTCAACAGGAAAATCGATATTTTACTACCAATCACAAGTTTCATGTTGGACGCAGTACTCATACTGGAAATTACGATCAAGGATTACTCTATAAATCTCCATCTACTTCAGAAATACCTCCTGAAACTGAAACATCTTTCAAATACAAAAGTTCAGTATCTTCCCACGAATTAGTGAATTAGGCAGGATGCTTTTGTGCAGAATAACAAACAGCGGGTAAATCTTCATAAATTTCATCGTAAATGTGAAATACTCATACAAATACAAATGTGGGAGAGATCAAGAAGATGCAAGGTCGTTTATCTGCTTGGCTAGTCAAGCATGAGCTAGTGCATAGATCTTTGGGCTTCGATTACCAAGGAATAGAGACTTTACAAATAAAGCCCGAGGATTGGTACTCCATTGCTGTCATTTCATATGTATATGGTTACAATTATCTACGTTCCCAGTGTGCTTATGATGTAGCACCGGGCGGGTTGTTAGCTAGTGTGTATCATCTTACGAGAATACAGTATGGTGTGGATCAACCCGAAGAGGTATGCATAAAAGTATTTGCCCCAAGGAGGAATCCTAGAATCCCGTCTGTTTTCTGGATTTGGAAAAGTGCTGATTTTCAAGAACGGGAATCTTATGATATGTTGGGAATCTCTTATGAAAATCATCCACGCCTGAAACGTATCTTGATGCCTGAAAGTTGGATAGGCTGGCCCCTACGTAAGGATTATATTGCCCCCAATTTCTATGAAATACAAGATGCTCATTGAATGATAAGAAACTAATATTCACTTCTACGACTCCAGATATTCAAGGAATCTTTTTATGTTCTGTTCTAGATGAAACAGAATAACTGGACTCTCATCTCAGTATTATGAATGGGCTACTAAAGGGGCTTCATTGATATTCCCCAATTTGGAAGATATCCATTTCGGATGAGCAAAGCCAATAGGATGAATCAAAAGAGTTCTGCACCATGAACTTTGTACCGCGCACATCACTTAGATGGGCCCCGAAAAGTCACGTAGGAGGGAGTGAAGAAAGAGAAAGTGAAGAAATAGAATATGAAAGAAAATATGAAATTATGAACTCAAAATTCAGAAATGAAAAGGGGATCAGATTTTCTTTGTACTGTATCTGAAATGAATCCTGTCTATTCCTACCCTTCGATTCCTCTCTAGACTAGACTTTTGGGTTTTCAGCCAACTAACTTCAATTCAAATATGTATGAAGTATTAACATTCTTTTTGAGCGAGAGCAGGTACAGTATGAACAAACAAAAAAGAAGAGGGAACAGAATCTAATTCTTTTCTTTACCCATCAAAAAAAAAAATGGGGGATCTAGATATATCCCTAGATGGATAAGTATGTATCATGATCTAGACTATTAACGAATAGAATATGGATCCCGATCCATATCGATTCATTTGTATGAGTATCTATTCGATATATTAACCACGTGCCAGGAACCAGATTTGAACTGGCGACACGAGGATTTTCAGTCCTCTGCTCTACCAGCTGAGCTATCCCGACCATCCCCGACGCATCATCCTACTAGAGGGCTTGGGTCTATGTCAATTAAAGGGACTCAAAAAACATTAGAAAATCTTACCTCAGCCTTGGAATTTCTTGGATCTTCAAAAAGAAGACTTTGTAAGTGTAAGAGTAATGATATGGACTGTGAATGATTCAATAATGGAGATTCCTTGCCATATATGTTCATTTGTACGTAGATCATATCTATCACAAGACTTGTGATAAGAGAGAAAGATTTCTGGTCGGATCCATTTGTGAAAGAGTAGAGTGAGTGAGAAACATAGCTAAGCTCATTTTGAACCACTGACGAAAAAAGAGGATAAATGGTTAGGGAATGGAATAAAATAGGCCTTTTTTTTTTTATTGGGGATAGAGGGACTTGAACCCTCATGATTTCAAAAGTCGACGGATTTTCCTCTTACTATAAATTTCATTGTTGTCGGTATTGACATGTAGAATGGGACTCTATCTTTATTCTCGTCCGATTAATCAGTTCTTCAAAAGATCTTTCAGACTCTGGAGTAAATGATTTGATCACTGAATCTTCGATTCTTCCTTTTGGAATCGATTTAATTTAGCAAGAATTCTGCAATTTTTCATATAAATAATCAAAAAATCCGGATTCGGGTCGTGATTAATCATTTGATATTTAAGTACGTCTATGTACTTAAATAAGGTCATCCTTTCTGGAGTTTTGATAGAAGGATTCCTCTACCAATGTAGTCAACCCCGTTCGTTAGAACAGCTTCCATTGAGTCTCTGCACCTATCCTTCTTTTGATTCTCGCTTTCTGAACCCTTGTTTTCAGAAAACTGGATTTGGCTCAGGATTGCCCATTTTTAATTCCAGGGTTTCTCTGAATTTGGAAGTTACCACTTAGTAGGTTTCCATACCAAGGCTCAACCCAATCAAGCCCGTAGCGTCTACCAATTTCGCCATATCCCCCTTATGAGATCTCGATCTCATTGTGATCCCATCCCCTTCTTTCATTTATGTTGGAACCATTGAATTCATTAGATACTGATTCCTATATCGAAAAAGTGTCTGCTCCTATTTTATTTCTTGCCCATCTTCTTTCATATCTATTGGAGGACCATTCCATTATTTGGTCCAATCAGAAATGATTCTATCATTGATGTATCTGCAATTCAATATGGATGGATATATCCCACATATAGATGTTCCCCCCCCCTCTCATTTTTCCCGCGCAGTTTGGAATACTGGAACGGTCGATATTCATTCTTCTTTTTTTTTTTTTCGTCCTATCTCCTCCCTTTCCGAATGAAACAAAAGGAATATCTCAGTAGGATCTGGATTGCATCCTTATCTTATCCTTTCCTTAGGAACTACACTCTAATAGAAATAGAATTCATATAATCTGCTATAACTGCTATAACTAATAGTTATATTCTATTCTATAATAGAATATAGAATTATTTCATATGTATATAGTATTATTTTGCGTTTTTTAAATTTGATTTGAATGAAAAAAAAAAATTCTAGTGCTAGTGACTACTAATAAATGAAATAATCAAAAATAAATAATCAAATAGAAAATAATCAAAAATAAAATCAAAATTCATATTATATTAATAATTATTAATATTAATTAATATGTTATAATAATTTATAATAATTAATATTAATAATTATTAATAGCTAATAGCTAACTAAGATCCCAATAGTTTCCCGAATTCCTATTCACGCACTATTTCTGTTATATGAGCCCGCTTAGCTCAGAGGTTAGAGCACCGCATTTGTAATGCGATGGTCATCGGTTCGATTCCGATAGTCGGCTTTCTCTATTTGTTCTATTTTTTTTTTTTTATCAGGATTGATCATCTTTCCTTGAGACCAAGGAATATTGAGAAGACCCCCCCCTTTTTTTTCTCCAAATGTCGGGTTACCGATCTATTATGTTATGTCGCGGGAACTTCCAACTATGAATAAAGAATAAAAAACGGATTGGAGCCGTTTGATCTATACAGAACAAATCAAGAAAAGGATCCTTAACTTCCCATATATACAATATACAAAATAATACGGATATTGATACAATTCATCTTATTCCTCTTTGTAGTACTTCAGTGGATTTAGCTTCGTTTATCGTTTAGTTCAGTATTAATTTAGGTTTATTCTGTAAAATGAAATTTCAATAAAATTAAGGAGTCTTTATGTCTCGTTACCGAGGGCCTCGTTTCAAAAAAATACGCCGTCTAGGGGCTTTACCGGGACTCACTAGGAAAAGACCTAGATCCGGAAGTGATCTTAGAAACCAATCGCGTTCCGGGAAAAGATCTCAATATCGTATTCGTCTAGAAGAAAAACAAAAATTGCGTTTTCATTATGGTCTGACAGAGCAACAATTACTTAGATATGTTCGTATTGCTGGGAAAGCCAAAGGGTCAACAGGTCAGGTTTTACTACAACTACTTGAGATGCGTTTGGATAACATCCTTTTTCGATTGGGTATGGCTTCGACCATTCCGGGAGCCAGGCAATTAGTTAATCATAGACATATTTTAGTTAATGGCCGTATAGTAGATATCCCAAGTTATCGCTGCAAACCCCAAGATATTATTACTATGAGGGATGAACAAAGATCCAGAGCTCTGATTCAAAATTATATGGATTCATCCCCCCACGAGGAGTTGGCAAAACATTTGAGTCTTTATTCATCCCAATATAAAGGATTAGTAAATCAAATAATAGATATTAAGTGGATCGGTTTGAAAATCAATGAGTTGCTAGTCGTAGAATATTATTCCCGTCAGACTTGAACCTAACTAAAATAACAAAGCTTTGGACAAGCCCCTTTTTTTTCTTTCGCCGAAGTAAATAGATCTAAGAGGTTTGATCCGGATTTTTCTCCCATTCACGTATTACAAATGGATCAGCGGTGAGATTTTTATTCCTTGTCCATTCTTTCCGTTCCGGTATTTTCCATACCACAGCAATTAGGAATAGAGAATCTATATCAAATAAAGTACGATTGGAATACTCGTATCAATTGTTATTTGATTTGATACATTGTAGTCGGTACCGTTGGTGAATTAGGTGAAGGTACGGAGAGAGAGGGATTCGAACCCTCGGTAAACAAAAGCCTACATAGCAGTTCCAATGCTACGCCTTGAACCACTCGGCCATCTCTCCTACATAATCTTATGATTATGACCCAGAAACCGAGTGAATAGCGAGTCATTCATATTATTGTATTATTGCAATACAGGTATGACCAATCAATTCTAAATAGAAAATAGAAAACTTTTCATTAAAGAAAGATCTTCCCTCGAGGATCGAGGGATAAAAAAACATTTTTTTTCTTATCTTTTTCTTATCTTATTAAAAAGATTAAAAAAAAATAGATAGAATCTATCTATTCATGTTTGTCAAGAAGACGATCCCGTCTTATTCTTAGATTTATACTGGATTAAACCAATGAA